>NC_000071.6:119388474-119608474 GCF_000001635.26 Mus musculus | reverse complement strand
CATCTCCCTACAGGTAGGTCCTAGAACTTGTTGACCAGGTAAGAAGGTCTTAATTGGTGTAAGGTATTTCCTACTAGAGGCTTGAGGTTTGGCCGTGTCATGAGTTGAACAAGATCTTAAACAATAGGGCTCCAAAACAATTTGATAGAAATATTCATTAGGGGATTAAATAAAGAAGGCAGAAAAGGGAGAATGTTTGTTTCACCTTTATTCCATATCAGGGGCTAGCCCAGACCTTTTTAGACTTTTGTATATGGTTTATATTCCCCACCCCCTCCCCCACCTCACACCTAGTACTGGGAATGGAACACACATTTTTAATTGTGAGGAAGTCGGTTGTGCCCATTCTACAGATGCGGAAGCTAAGGCAGAGCTCTCAAGACCTAGGAGGACCTGTATAAAATCTCAGGTCTGTTATCAAGGGGTACTCCCAATAGACTTGGCAACATGATAGGTAGGTATATAACTGAGAGTTAAGGGCTAGCGAGATGGCTCAGTAGGGGGGGAAGGGGTCTGCCTTCAAGCCTGATAATGTGAGTTCAATCCCTGGGACCCACATGGCAAACAGAGAGAGCCAACTCCCATGAGCCCCCCGCCTCATAGAACTTATGGACCCAGGACCTCTTACACAGACTAGGCAAGAGCTTTACCACTGATCTTGCAATTCTAAACTTTTAAATAATTTGTGTCTTCTTGTCTGAAATGGGCCTTGTTCTTTACCATGGCTGACCTGGTACTCAGTATGTAGCCTAAACTAGCCTGGACCCTGTGATGCTCTTGCCTTGACCTCTTAAAGGCCAGGGATTCTAGGACTGCCCTACCACACCTGGTTCTAAATCCTAATTTCTTGAGGCCTGAACTGTGTCACATTTAGGATGTCTCATGGGCTCCTTGATGCCTTCCTATGGTCAGATGGGTGCATACTCACACACACACACACACACACACACACACACACACACACTAACACACATACTCCTCTTCAGTCAGCTTCACTCCCAAGTGTTGACAACGTGCTGTGTTTTAACCATGACCCATCAAACACAGGAGGTCGACTCCCCAACAATGATCCTGTCTAGTAAAAACAGAATCCAGATTCCCTAAGAATAACTTAGGGAATATAGAATGTTTATTTATTTTGTTATTGTTATTTTGAGACAGGGTAGGTAGCCCAGGTTGGCCTTAAACCCACAACTCTCAGGCCAGGCTCATCAGAAGAGACTATGGGCCACTTGATGGATGAGGACTGTAACCATCTAAGTGGCCTTTCACTTCATCTGAAGGAGTAGAGTGCCCTGGACATTTGGACTGCCAATTGAAGCACCTGAGGTGGTGCTCTGGGGTAGCCTGGGCTCACTCAGGGATATCAGGTATCTCACAGAACAACCCATAGCTCCAGGAGCAAACGTGTCAGCAAACACATAGAACTCAATGTCTCCTTCTATGACCTCTGGAAAACAGGTGTAACCCCTTTGGCCAGAATCTGCCTGCTGAAGAAGTCGAGACTCACCAAAGTCAGGAGAAGGGACTCCAGGTCCACACAAATATAAAGAAGGGCTTTCAGATTGCCAGAGATAAATATACAAAGCGCCATCTCTTTGTTCAAAATATGGAGCCAGAAAGATTCCATGAACCCTGGCAGTGGTAGCACACCCCTTTCATTCTAGAACTTGGGAGGCAGAATTAGACATAGTGAGTTCAAGGCCAGCCTACTCAAGGAAGAGCGACAGAGAAACCCTGTCTGAAAAAAAAAAAAAAAAAAAACAAACTGAAAAACAAAAAAATAGCAAACCAAACCAAACCCCCCAAAGAAAAAAACAAAACAAACAAACAAGCAAGCAAACAACCCCAAATAAACAAAAGAAAGAAAGGCTTCGTATTTAGTGCATGATATATCAAGTAGGGGGTGAGCCGAGCCCACAGCTAGGGAATAAGGGGAAAAAATCTGGGCTGGAGACATCACAGAGTGTGCAAGAAGTCCTGGGTTCGATCCCAGCACTCGAGGCAGGAGAATCAGAAGTTCAAGGTCACCCTCGGATCCATAGAGAGTTTGAGGCCAGCCTGGGCTACGCAAGAAGACCTTGTTTATAAATCAAACTATAACCCAAATTAAACAAAGCCGGAGAGATAATGCAGTCAGTAAGGTGTTTGCCTTGCAAGCTTGAGGGTCCGAGTTTGATTCCCAGAGCCCCAGTGAAGAGACAGGGCTTGGTGGCAAGCTCTAGGGAGGCAGGAACAGTGAATCCCCAAAGATCTCCAGGCCAACAAGAGACACTGTGAGAATGGATGGTGACTGAGGAATGGTGTGTGTGTGTGTGTGTCTGTCTGTCTGTCTGTCTGTCTGTACTTTAATGACAGGGCATGACGCTTTAACATCAACATCATTCCCCATCCCAGTGTCCAGTATATATTTGCCATTCACATGGTGTTTTCTGAGTGAATGCAAGACTTTCATATGCTGAAGGTGAAATAAGAGCTGACCTGCCTCCCTTGTGTAGACAGTAGACACGAAAGCCTGTAGCTTGCTTGTATGAAGTTCATCTTCCCCAGTGCTTACAAAAAAACATCCTCTAGAGGTCTACAACATTAAAAAAAAAAAAAAAAAAAAAAAGTCCAGATCCTGTCTGGCTTCTGTGTGGAAAAGGATGTACTTTCTGATCCAGCTGGCCCGTCCCTGCGCCAGACCCTCCCCCCCTCAACCCCCAGTTGCTGCAGACACAAAAAGGACAGGGAGGGGGCAGGGGAGGTGAAAGCCATCATGAACACAATGACGAATTCAGCTGGTGTGTGTGGAGCGGGACCCTCAAAATACAATTAAAACCCGGTCAGGCTCCGGAAAACTGCATTACTGTCCCTCAATCAAGCCAGAGAGCGCATGTGGTACAGGCCTCTCCCTGAGGGACACTTCTTCCAAGGGCTGTCATCAATGGCAGCCATCATCTCCCAACCCCCATTGAGGCAGAGCCCTATTAGGGCCTGTATCATAGAGAAGGGATTCCTGGTGGAGAAAGGAATTCATCCAGGGCCCCTTTGCACTGCTACAGGCTGTGTGTGTGTGTGTGTGTGTGTGTGTGTGTGTGTGTGTGTGTGTGTATGTGTGTGTATGTGTTCATATGAGCCACAGCACAATGGTAGAGTCATAGGTCAGACTGTTGCGTCAATAGTCAATCTACTACTTTCTACACTGCTCTCTGTCTGTCTGTCTCTCTCTCTGTTTTTCAGGACAGAGTTTGTCTCTCTCTCTAGCTTTCAGGACAGGGTTTCTCTGTGTAGCCCTGGCTTTCCTGGACCACCCTGGAACTCACCGAGATCCACCTGATGTTATCAAAGGCATGTGCCACCATGACCCTCTCTCTGTTTCTCTCTGTGTCTCTGTCTTTCTGTCTCTGTCTTCTCTGTCTCTCTCTGTGTGTGTGTGTCTGTATCTCTATATGTCTCTCTGTCTCTCTGTTTATGTCTCTGTCTGTCTGTCTCTTGTCTCTCTCTCTCATAGCCCTGGCTCTCCTGGACCAGCCTGGAAATCACAGAGATCCATCAGATACCACGCACGCATGCACGCACGCACGCACACACCCACATGATCTCTCCTTGGAAACTGCATGCACCAGGCTAGCGTGCTAGAGAGAGATTATAGATGTGTGCTACTGACCCGACTTTATGTGGATTCTGAAGGGCTAAATTCTGGTCCCCACACTTGTATTATGGCACGTGATTTACCCACTGAGCCAGCTCCCCATCCTCTGTGAGCTTTTTCCGCATCCGCGTGGATGCAGAAGAGGATGGATAGGCCGAGCCATCCAGACATCTGTAGAGCGGAAGTCGGTCGCTCATCCAATGAATAAACATTTGAGGCCTGCCCCCACAAGCCCAGCACCTTAACTAGGCACAGTGTTTGCAGGAGGCACTGGGTAATCCATCCAGATAATTTTAGTTATCAGGGGTTGTGGTCTGAGTAGTTTGTAGAAGCCAAAAATGCAGCTAAGATTTGTTTTGACACGTGGGATGGTCCCTAAGTGGGCATCGGATTTTCACGGCTGTGGCAGACTATCTTAAAAACAAATTAAGGATCTGGGGAGATGGCCCAGTGGTAAACCACTTGTCATGCAAGCTTGCGGACCCGAGTTTAGATCATTAGAACTACACACAGCTGGATATAGTACTTAACATCTGTACCTTAGGCTTCTGTGGTGAGATGGGAGGCAGAGACAGGGGAGTCACCCAAAGCTTACAGGCCTGCTAGCCTGGTGTATGAAGCAGCTGAAGGAGTCTGCCTCAAGGAGCCGGGCAGTGGTGGCACACGCCTTTAATCCCAGGACTTGGGAGGCAGAGGCAGGTGGATTTCTGAGTTCGAGGCCAGCCTGGTCTACAGTCTGAGTTCCAGGACAGCCAGGGCTACACAGAGAAACAAATACAGGATGGTATACCCTTGCAATCACAGAACTTGAGGGGAGTATCACCATGAGTTTGAGGCCAGACTGAGTTACAAACAAATATCCTCTCTTAATTATTTATTTTTTTAATTTTATGTATGCTACTAGTGTTTTGGCTACATATTTCTGTATGAGGGTTTCAGATCACCTGGAACAGGAGTTACAGACAATCATGAGCCGCCATATGGGTGCTGGGGATTGACCCTGGGTCCACTGGAAGAGCAGCCACGGCTTTTTTAAAAGATTTATTTATTTATTATATGTAAGTACAATGTAGCTGACTTCAGACACACCAGAAAAGGGCGTCATATCTTGTTACGGATGGTTGTGAGCCACCATATGGTTGCTGGGATTTGAACTCATGACCTTAGGAAGAGCAGTCGTTATCCACTGAACCATCTCACCAGCCCGCAGCCACGGCTCTTAACCACTGAGCCTCAGAAACCTCCAGCCTCAGAAAAATATCCTATCTTAAAACAGTAAAAAAAATGACTTAAAAAAATTAAATCCCCCCAAATAGAGAATTTAAGAGGGAAGATTTATTTATTGTAGTGGAGCGATTATTTGAGACCAGGTCTCACATAGCCCAGGCTAGTCTCAAACTTCTTCAGTAACCAGGATGACCTTGAATTTCTGATCCTTCTGCCTTTGTCTTCTTGTGTTCTCTCACAGTCATGTACCAACATGTCCAGCTGCTCCTCACAAACTTCTGCCTGTCTCTTCCTCCCGAGTGCTGGAATTAAAGGTGTGTCCCACCACACCTGCCTGTTGTTTTCTGAGACAGGTTCTCATTATATAGCCCAGGCTATCCTGGAACTCCAGAAGCTGACCAGAGTGGCCTTGAACTCACAACATACCTTCAACCTCCCTAGGGCTGGAACCTCAGGCCTGTACTTTCATTTCTTGCTGAGAAAGGTTGAACATTTTGTCTTAGCTCATGGGTTCAGAGGGGTCAATTCTTCCCTGCTTGTCTGACTCCACCCCTCTGGGTAGGTGGAGAGAGTGTGTCAGAACAGGGTCACCTCCTTCACAGGCACGGGAGAAGATGCTCTTCTTGGTATGCTACCCCGAAGTGAGCTCCTTCCTCCAGCAAGGTGTCCACCTCCTTAACAATGTTCTTCAGAGTCCGTTGGCTGGCTGCCAATCCTTTATCACAAGAACCTGGTGCGCTGCACCATCAGTCCCCATCCAGACCGTGTCACCCCATCACAAAGAACTACCAATGGTGCTAAGGCCAATGAGCCCTAGCTGCACAAATTACACAATAGTGGCTAAGACAGATAGCAGGTACAGGCATGGTCCTGGCTCGGTTCCTTGAAGTTAGTCATCTTTGCTTTTTCTTCTCCTGTTCTCTCCTCACTTCTCCATCACTCTCTCTTCTCTTTCTCATCCCCCTCCCCTTCTCCTCCATTCTCTATCTCTCCTCTCCATTCCCCTGATCTTCCTCATCTTTCTTTCCTAGGCTGGCCTCAAACTCACTATGTATCCTAAGTTGACCTTGAACTCTGATCCTTCCATCTCTACCTCCATACCAGGTTGACTTGGTGCTAAGGTTCAAACTCAGCCCTCTCCCATGGAGGACGAACCCCATCCCGAGCCCCATTTTAGCCATTTAAGTGATGGGATCTGGGGAGAGTGATCCCCGAAAGAATGTTGGGGGTCTTTCTCTTGTCTCGCATGCCGCCTTGACCCGCTGGACCTGTTGTTGACGGAGATGTATGTGCATGCGTGCCTGTGCGTGTGTGTTTAGAATGGCGAGGGCTGTGTGTTTGGACTCCTGTGGTCATCTGTTTATGTCTGTAGACCTCCGCATGGCTCTGCTCGCAAGAGCTTTACAGTCATTTCCTTCTCTCACGTGCCAACGAAACACATGTGGCCGGCTGAGGACTTGACTTCATCGGGAGAGGAGATTAAAGAATGGGTAAGGTTGACTTTTCTTTGCTGGCATCCTCTCTTCCTTGTCCCCGTTCCAGTTCCTTTGGCTGTCCTCCCTGGCCCTCTCCCCACCCCGGGCCCCCCTGCCCACCACCCCCGCCCCCCAGCCATAAAAGCAGAGGTCTATAAACTTCTCCCTGCAAAGAAGCTTTAAGCTTTGAAGTTCAGTTTAAGCAAACTTTGCTTTGGGGACTTGAGTCCTCAGGAAGCTTCAAACATTCTTCCTCGGGGGTCATCAAGTTGGTTTAGTCGGTAAAGGTGCCTGCCACCGAGCCGGCTGATGTGAGTTCAATCCCCCAGGACCTACACAGTGCAAGGAGAGGGACTCACCCCTGAGAAGTTATCTTCTGAGCTCCACACACATGCTGAGGGCACACAAGCACACTCACAAACATACTTTTGAAATCTGGCTCCAGAGGACTCCATCGTTGAATGGATTGGGTTTAGTCATTCTTTGATGCGAGGACTGTCCTGTGGAGCATGGAATGCTGTGGTATTTGCGGCCTGCATATGTACCTTGAATATGACTGCCCATCATCTTTAGACATTCTTGCTTTTAATCCCCCAAGGCATGCCATTAATCAGGATGGGTATGCGGAGGCAGGAGGATAAGAAGTTCAAGGTCATTTCCTGCTTCAAGGAGAACTCCAGGCTAGCCTGGGCTACTTGAGACTGTTTCAAAACAAAACCGCAAAGTATGCTATTGCATGATTCTGCCTTTTAATTGTTCTTTCCTTTTCTGTCTCTATTATTACTATTATTATTTTAAATTTTTCGAGATAATGGATAATGTAACCCTGGCTGTCCTAGAACTCCCTTTGTAGACAAGGCAGAACTCTATATGTAGGCTGGACACATAGAGTTCTGCCTTCCTCTGCTTCCCGAGCGCTGGGATTAAAGGCGTGAGCCACCACTGCCCTGTCTCATGATTCCTCTTGGAGAGCAGTGAAGATCTAGCAGAGCCAACCTGTGTGGTTAGAAGTCACAATAGAGGGCCAGGGGTGTGGTTCAGTTGGTACAGTGCTTGTCTGGCATGAAACAGACCCTGAGTTCCATCCCCAGCATCACATAAACCAGGTGGTGTGTGTGTGTGTGGGGGGGGGGGGTCACACCTGTAATCCCAGCATGTGGAAGGTGGAGTCAGGAGGATCAGAGGTTCCAGATCACCACTGACCAGTTCTAGGGCCAACCTGGGCTACCCTATCTCAAACCAAAGAGCAGAAGACAACCAAATTTCAGGGTAAAGTTCCCCCTTGTTCTGAAGAAGGGAAGAAGGGCTGGAAAAAGATAACATGGGGACTTCATTTGTATTTATTTAGTTATTCTTTTGAGAGAAGGTCTTCAATGTAGACTAGGATGACCCCAGAATCACTCTGTAGTCCAGGCTAGCCTAGAACTCACGATTCCTCCTATCTCAGCCTCCCCAGTAGGGGAATTAATTACAGGTGTCATACCAGAGTGTCTGCATGCCTAGCAGTGTACACACTAGACCATACATGTGCCTGTCTCTGTGACATGCATGTGCCTACCCTTGAATCACAAGCTGTGCTGTGCAGATGAAGGATAAAAAGTTATTTTTTGTATTTAATTAATTAGCTAATTAATGAATTTAAAAACACACACACAGGGTTTTTCTGTACAAGCCTTGGCTGTTTTGGAATCCTCTCTGTTGACCAGGCTGGCCTCAAACTCAGAGATCCATCTGCCTCTGCCTTCTGAGTGCTGGGAATAAAGATGTCTGCTACCACATCCGGCCCAGTGTTTTTCTTTGTTATTTATTTGCTTGTTTGTTTGCTTGTTTTTCTATTTTAAATACAGGGTCTCACTTTGTAGCTCAAGGTAGCCTGGAATTTGTGACAATCCTCCTGCCTTAGCCTTTTGCTGGCTGGGATTATAGGTCACCACTCTCAGTTTTTTTGAGAACACCGTATCATATGAGCTCCAGAAACCTTCTATATCAATTAATTAATTAGTTAGTTAGTTAATTAGTTTTAGAAATTATTTTTTGAAATTACACTGATTGTGTGTGTATGTGTGTATGTATGTATGTGTGTGTGTGTATGTGTGTATGTATGTGTGTATATGTGTGAGTGTGTTGTGTGTGTGCTTGTAGGCTATGCGTACTTGAGTGTATACCAGAGTCTGCAGAGGGCAACGTGAGAAGTTTATTCTCTCCTGCCTTAAGGAATCTCAGGATCAAACCTGGGCTCAGCAGCAAGTACCTTCGCCCACAGAGCTATCTTGGCAGGCCAGTTTTGGTGTTTTGGGGGCAGAGTTTCCTGTAGTTCTCTTTATGTAGCTAAGGATGGACCTTGGCCTCCTGATCATTCTGTCTTGTCTACCCGCAAGGCTAGGCCACCACCTTCAGCCATCTGCATTTTCTCCAATATCTTTGGGGTGGGGTGGGGGAGCCGAGAAAGTGTTTGAAAGCAAGCAGGTCACAAGATGTGCCTGAGAGACCCCCAGTGTTCATCCCAGGGGCCTCCTTAATTTTGGCGTTTGGAAGAAGCTGTATGGATGCTTAATGTATCCCCTCCAGCTGGGCAGCATTTACAAACTGGGGCACATCTGCTCTTGACAGCCAGCATGGAGAAGGGGAGGCACCAGGGAGGCAGAAAAAAAAAAAAACCCAATACCAGGATGGATCCCACACAACGACAAGACTCCTAAGTCAGAGTCCCATGGTGGAGTTCCATAAAGGATTTGAAATGATTCACCAAAGGCCACTTCTTGGCTGGGCATGGTGGTGCATGCCTGTAATCCAGCACTTGGGAGGCAGAAGCATGAGGTGGGGTGGGGGGAGCTGTGAGTTTGAGGTCAGCTTGGCTACAGGACCAACCTGCGCTACAGAACGAGACCCTGTTCCCACCTCCCCACCCCTCCTCAACCACCTGGCCTCCTCTCCTTCCCTCCTTCCCTTCCAGCTACCTAGAGACCTACAGCTGTTTCACCCTGTGAATACCCTCCCACACGCACTCCCCCAGTTCTCACTTGGGTGCTGAGATGAGGGCTCTGCAGAGAGGTCACCTTAAAGTATGATGGGTGCAGTTTATTTCCAGGTACCACTTGCATTTTGTGCACTGTGTGTAGGAGCCCTGGAAAACCCATACCCGTGTGTTCAAAGACACCCTCCCCTCCCCATGCACACAGGGTCATGGACAGGCAAAAGATCCTCAGATATGGAAAAGTGTGCCCATGGCACATCAGGCCCATAGGAACATGCACACACCCCCCCCCCCACACACACACATACACACACACACACACCCCGATTCCCCGCCTCTGATCACATTTCCTTGTATTACAAATGCCCCAGAATGGCCAGAAACCTGGAGACCACATACTGCATCCATCCCTTGCAGTTCGTAGGAGCCCCTGGGCAATAAACTCACTGAGTTCTAAGCCAGGGCACAGTTCTGGAGAGTTTGAATAACATCTTTGCGTGTGCCTCTTACAGTGGCTGCAGTCACTTCCCGGAGGAGACCTGACCTTGCAAGGGGGTTTCCCAGAGAGGCAAGCAATATGTGAATGCTCCTATCGAGAACTTGAGGACTCCAGATGAGTGAGACTCTTGATGACCAGGACAGGGGGTGACACTCCCCCCCACCCTCCCCCAGACAAAATAAAAACCAGCGATCTTCCAGCCCCTTTCTCCGAGGTCTAATTACAGATGTCTTGACATTCCTCCTGCATTGAATTTCCTTAAAAGACTTGCCAAGAAGAAACATTTGGGAACTGTGTTTTGGGTTCAGTCCCGTCTGGGAGTCACCCTTACTCGATTTGTCGCCGGATGACAAAACACTTAATTACAACAGGCACAGCGCACACCACATTGCCACACTGAATTCTCCATCCACATCACATACCCGGTACCGACAGTGGCCTTTTGTGAAAACCCACGTCTCTGATCTCACATTAATTACTACACAAATATACTCATTGTGGGTACCAGGCTTATAGGATGAAGTCCTCTTCACACATGTTCACAATAAAAACACATTTTTCCACTCCCTTCCCCTGACCCTAAGTGCGGGGGTTGGGGGGTGGGGACAGGGAGGGACAGATGAACATTTTTTCAAGGCAAATTTCGTTTGTTCTTTCCCGCCTTTTATTAAAGAGACCCTTAAACCGGGCATTCCTGGCGTCTAACGGCTTCCCTTACTTTTGCTTTTATGTCCTAGGAGAGGCAGATTAGATTAGATTAAAGACCAGGAGTCACCTCATGAAATCCATCCCATCTAGAAGCCATTTGGCTGATAGGGCCAAGGGGTTGGGGGTAGGGAGGTGGAGGGTGGTCTGTTGTTGGTCTGCCTGTCTGTTTCTCGGCGGCTTACTGGTGGTCTCTTAGCAAACACCTTGTTCTGGTTGCCTTTGTCCCCTCTCCCCACTTCAGAAGTTTATATCTAGCCTTTTGGGGCCTAAAATGTGGCTCAGTGGGTATGGGGTGCTTGCAGCTAAGCCTGATGATGGGAGTTCAACCCCTGAGACCCACAGGGTGGAAGGGGAGACCTGGCTTCTCTAAGTTGGCCTCTGTTTTCCATTTGCTGTGTGCCATGGCATTGCGTGAGCAACATCCCCTACCACAATAGAAAAACAAATAATTAAAAAAAAAGAACAGGTTTATAGCCTTTGATTGTGGTCTGAATTTATGTTCAGTGACATGTTTTAGTGTTTTAGAGGGACCCAAGTCTTCTGTTTTAGCCTCTTAACAGTTCCTCCAAGTCTCACCGCCTGCACCTCCCCCCCCCCCCCCCCGCGCCAAAGAAGGCAAACTATAGATGGAAAAAGACATCTCTTTCTGTGCCATCACTGCCCCCTTCCCCTAGGTTATTCTGATGATGTCATGGCGGTAACCAAGGCGACATACTGTGACATCACACCTCAAAGAGTACCCCTGACCTTGGCCTGGAATTCAAAGGAAAATCAGCCCATAAACTTCTAAAGCTAGCAGGAGATAAATATCCTTAGTCATAAAAGAACAAACGATGTTTGGGGTGAGGGGCCTGGGGGGAAGCATACTGTAAAAGTCTGTGCCAGATTTTCCAGGAAGTGCCAGCGGCCATTAAATCAGAAAGGGAGAGAGCAAAGGGGCCAGAGAGCTTGCCCACGATCTGATCCTAGCACCGATCTTAGCACCTACTAGGTGAGGGGGCTCTCTCCGGAAACCCCGTAATCTTTAAAATGGGAACAGAGGGGTAAATCTAAGCTAAGCAAAGCACAAGTCAGCAGCTCTTCTTGGACTGAGCGGGGATCAAAGCAGGAGAGAGGGAGAGCTCACTATGCTACCCGCTCTCCCACGTGCTCACAGAATGGGAAAAGCGTTCAATGCCAGGCTGGGCCCAGGAACAGAGAGACGGTGACGCACACGCACATAAATTCTGGAGTCTGGCTAAGGAAAGGGTGTGACGATGTTGGCTTCTTTGGGTTTTTGCCTTTTCCCTCCTTTGACAGTGTTTTACTATATAGACTCAAGGGGATCCACGGCCTCTGCTATGGTTTCGGGTGGGCGACACTACATGGGACGGACTGCTGCTTTGTTTTAGGGTCTCAGTGTTGCACAGGCTGGCCTTGAACTTCTGGCAATCTTTCTGCTTCGATCTCCCAAGTGCTGGGGTTACAGATGTGAGCGGCCAAACCTTGAATGGCTTCCTAGTGATTTTGTATGACATTAGGGGACCCTGAGCACAGATGTCCAAGGCCCCTCTGCCGTGATAATGAGGCTTTTCTGCCAATCTAAAATTATTGTGGAAGCTGAAGTGGGAAAATGTCAAGTTCAAGGGCGGCCTTGGGATATTTGGAGAGAAAAAAAAAGGTTTTGCTTTGTTTTGTTTTCTTGATGTAGGTAGCACATGTCTGGCAGGTTCAAGTTCTAGTTCAGGGTAAAAGAAAATCATTAAGAAGATTGACTATCTCAGGAGTTCTAGGCCAGTCTGGGTAACGTAGATCATGTCTCTTATGAACAATCTATATCTATCTATCTATCTATCTATCTATCTATCTATCTATCTATCTATCTATCTATAGGACAAACATGGTGGCGTGCATGCCTTTAATCTCATCACTTGGGAGGCAGAGCCAGAGCTAGCCTGGTTTACGTAGCGAGTTCAAATACAGCCAGGGTTACACAGTGAAAACCTGTCTTAAAAATAAAAAAAAGGTGAGTTGAGTGTGGTAGCTCAAAGAGACAGGAGGACTGGGACAAACTCAAAGCTAGCCTAGTCTACATAGTGAGTTCCAGGTTAGCCAGGCCTAGATAGCAAGACTGGGTCTCAAACAATTAAAAAGAAGAGAGAAATTATTGTAAAATAAAAGCGTTCGTTCACGCAAAGGAACAAGGTCAGCTCCAACCTCACATCTCTCGGGTGGAGGGTGTACTCTCTTTAGAGGTAAGGACTGTGCGCAGGGTTTATGTAGAAGCAACAGTAAATCCAGGCAAAAGAGATCCAAGTTTGACACTGGGCAGCTATGGGAAAACATAGCTGGGAGTGGTGGAACATGTCTGTAATTCCAGCATTTGAGATAAGAACCAGAGCAAGAGTTCAAGGTTATCCCTGGATACTTGATACTTGACTCTCAGCACCCAATCTAGATTACAGGAACCACCTGAAGGAGAGGGGAAAAAAAAAAAAAAAAAAAAAAGGAAGAAAAAGAGAAGAGAAAGGAAGTATGTGTGTGAGCCTGTGGGTACCCTGAGGCTTCAGCAGGGAGTTTGTGGTTTTAAGCGGTCCAGGAATCACCTGGCCTCCTGTTCCAAGGGCCCTCCTTCGACATATTGAGTGTTGGCCACACCACATGAGGAGTCAGGCTAGAGAATTCCAACACTGTCCCTTGTGCGAGTAGGATTTGCATGTGTTGCAAGGTTTGTTTCCTTGACTTTCCATAACAGGGAGGCCTGACAGATCACACCAGCCAACAGAACTCCTGTCCAGGGAAGCTGGGATCAGTTCTTAGAGACTGACCAGCACTGGGTGTCTGAGGAACAATCAGGAGCAGGAGCGCTGGTGATAGATTAGTGATGTCTGCCGCAGACATGGTTTGAAAGAATGGGCAGGCATCTACATTCCAGGTTCCATTCCTGAATGGCTTCTGATTCTGGACTTCCTCCCTGGATGTGTGGTTGTGTGGTTCACATATGTAGACCTGAAACATGGTACCCTGTGTGTGTGTCCCTGACATTTGTTAGTTTTTGTTTTTCGAGACAGGGTTTCTCTGTATAGCCCTGGCTGTCCTGGAACTCACTTTGTAGACCAGGCTGGCCTCGAACTCAGAAATCTGCCTGCCCCTGCCTCCCGAGTGCTGGGATTACAGACGTGCGCCACCACCGCCCAGCTTGTCCCTGACATTTGAAAGAAGACGGATAACAGACTTGTACTGTGCTCAGGGCAGTGATGACAGGCTTAGCCTTGGAGTACTGGGCTGGGAGAACTGACTGACAAGGGAGGAACTGGCAGAGCTGACCTCTTGAAGGAAGTGATTTCTATGCATTCTAAAGGATGAATAGATATTACCTTGGGAAGGGGGTCGGGTGGGATGAGAATGGAATTTGGCTGGGTTTGAATCAGACAGATTTGCCTAGTTGTGAAAATCTGATAAGTCTGGGAAGGTAATGGGGAACCATTGAGGAATTTTATGCAAGGGAGCGTCATTATCGACATACAAACACACACACACAAATCATCCTTTTGAAAGCCAGGTGTGGTAGTACCACCTTGTTCTGGCCCTTGGGAAGCTAGAGGAGAATTGGAATTTCAAGGCTAGCCTTGACTACATTGCAAGTCTGAGGCTAGCCTGAGCCATCTCAAACCAAAATGGGGCGAAGAGTGGTAGAGGCATGCATGGGGCTTGACTCTCAGCACCATGTAAACTACACATCTGTAATCCCAGTAATTGGGAGGTTGAGCCAGGGGGATCAAGAGTATGAGGTCAAGGTCATTTTTGGCTACATAGTGAGTCTTATCCAAAAAAAAAAAAGGAAGAAAGAGAAAGAGAGAGAGAGAGAGAGAGAGAGAGAGAGAGAGAGAGAGAGAGAGAGAGAGAGAAAGAGAGAAAGAAAAGAAGGAAGGAAGAAAGAAAGACAGGTAGACAGGCAGACAGATAGACCCATTTAACAGAAGAAAGGGGGACTGGAGAGATGGCTCAGCCATTAAGAGCACTCACTGCTCTTCCAAAGATGCTGAGTTCGATTCCCAGCAACCACATGGTGGCTCACAACCATCTGTAATGGGATCCAGTGCCCTGAAGACAACTACAGTGCACTCATATACATAAAATAAATAAATCTTAAAACAACAACAACAAAGAAAACAGAAGAAAGGGAGAGGCATAGAGATAGAAATGAATTCAACAACACACAGCAAGCTGGTGACAGAACTGAGATTTGAACTCAGATCTCCAGAACTCCTTGTACTGGGTAGAATAAGTGTGTTTTGGCAACATGCACACTAAGAATGTGTCCTTACTTGGAAATAGAGACTGTGTAGAGGGTGGGACAGAGAGGAAGTCCCAGTGCATTTGTGTGAGCTCATATTGAATGACTAGTCCCCTTAGAAGAAGAGGGTAGGCAAGATGGCTCAGCAGGAAATGGTGCTTTTCACCATGTCAGAGGACCATTCCACAGATGTCTTCTGAGCACCCAATGAACACGACAGTGTGTACTCTCAGAATAAATAATAAGAAATCCAGGAGTGCTAATGCACACCTTTGACCCCAGCAGAGACCGACAAAGCTAACAAACACTAAGGATGACCAGCAAGCCTTAGTATCTAGGTGCTGTTTGGAGGGGAAGGGGCTTTTGCCCCAGAGCGTGCAAAATGGAACCAATTTGCCAAGACGGGTAGCACAGACCTGGAGTCCCAGCCTGTGGAAGGTCTGAAGTGGAAGGAGGTTCGCAGAGAGGGGGAGAGGGCTGGGTACAGAGAGAGAGTTCCCGGGAGCTGGGGTGACGATAAAGGATGACTTCCATGGTCACGTTGGCATGCAACCTGGTTTCCTGACAGAATGCGTCAGTTCTCAGGGCTGTCCAGGCAGAGGACAAAGCCTTTGTTCTCCCCGATGACCTTTGGGGATGAGGAGGTTACTACTGTACTGTGAACTCATTTGAACAGTGGAGCCTGGTCCTGGCTCAGAGGGACACAGTGGCAGTAACAGCAGCATGACAACCTCGAGAACAAATATGTTAGCCAGGCAGTGGGGGCGCACGCCTTTAGTCCCAGCACTTGGGAGGCAGAGGCAGGAGGATTTCTGGGTTTGAGGTCAGCCTGGTCTACAGAGTGGGTTCCAGGACAGCCAGGGCTACACAGAGAAACCCTGTCTTGAAACAAAACAAAACAAAAACAAACAGACAAATAAACAAACAAAAACCCACCAAACCAAACAAACCCATAAATAAAAAAAGAAAACAAATATGTTACTTTCTTTTTACAGCCATTTTGACAGAGCCATGATGGTCTCCCAGTTATGAGAGATCAGTAGCTTACACCTCTCTGTTCCCATCCCTGGACTCTCATTTTCCCGAAATGTTTGTTTTCGTCTTTATTTTTAAATTAAATTAAATTTAATTTTGAGCTACATAGCCCTAGTTAGTCTTGAACTCAAGGTTATTTTCTTGCCTTCAATTCTCTGGGGAAGATGAGACGATAGATAGGTACTCACCTTGAACTTCTGAATCTCCTGAACCTCCTGCCTCAACTTTCCAAGAGCTAGGATCACAGGCATGTTCCACCACCAAGTTTTGGGATACTGAGGAGGTCAAATCTTGGGTGTGTGTGTGTGGGAACCATGATGGTTGGTTGTTTTGTTCTTGTTTGGTTTTGGTTTTGGTTACAGGGTTTCTGTGTGTAGTCCTTGGAACTCACTGTCAACTAGACTGGTCTCTCTTAAACTCAGAGATGCACTTTCCTCTGCCTCCAGGGTGCTGGGATCAAACCACCCACCTGCAGTTGGTTGGTTTTAAGACAGATTCTGGGCCTTGCAGTAGAGGCACTGACAAGGGACCTCAGATCCAGAATACAAACAGAAGTCTCTGAACTCGGTCATCAGAAGAGGAATGAGCCAATTAATACAGGGGCAGAAGATTTCTTTAATGAACACTCCACAGACCTATTACCGCAGCAGTTAATGCTCAGTTCCTTTCGTCATTAGAACAGTAAAACTTACCCTTTTATCCTAGCACTCAGAAAGCAGAGTCAGTTGAAGTTTGCCTGTCTGGTCTGCATAGTGAATTCCCGGCTAGCCATGGTTACATAGTAAAACTCTGTTTCAAAGAAGAAGAGGAAGTGGAGGGGGAGGAGGGAAATGGTCAGGCAATGTGCATCTATCTCCCAGGTACTTAGGAAGCAAGGACAGACCAGCCTGGGCTACAGAGATTTAGGAAACAACAGCTGATGTTGCACACCCAGGGCAATAACTACAATGTAAATGACAGTTTGAGGGTTGACAGGGTCCACAGGCAACTGCAACATTCCAGGTGTTGGTGGGACTGGAGAAGGAATTTATTCCTCAAAACAGTTGCTTTTTTGAAAAGAAACAATCGGAAAACAATAGATATTAAGTCTGGGGGGTGGTACGTGCTTGCAATCCCAGCATTCCAGAGGTGGAAATATCCATTCGTGGTTATCCCCAACCTTGGCTGTGAGTCACGTTCCTGGTCAGCTTGGGCTATGTAAGACCTTGTTTCAAAATAAAAGTAGAGAAGGTGGGGGAAGGGGGGCAAGATTGCTCAGTGAGTACAAGTAACCCGGCTACCAAGCTCATGACTTGAGTTTGGTCTCCCATAGAGTACAAGGAGAGAATTGAGTCCCTCAGAATGACCTCCTGACCTCCCTATGAGCAGGGTGACACACACTCGTCCTTATATTCTCAAGAATGTGAGTGTGCCACACCTCCTATTAAAAACAACAACAACAACTTCTTCTTCTTCTTCTTCTTCTTCTTCTTCTTCTTCTTCTTCTTCTTCTTCTTCTTCTTCTTCTTCTTCTTCTTCTTCTTCTTCTTCTTCTTCTTCTTCTTCTTCTTCTTCTCTTCTTCTTTCTTCAGAGACAGGGTTTCTCTGTGTAGTCCTGGCTGATCTGGAACTCACCTTGTAGACCAGGCTAGCCTTGAACCAGAAATATAGAAAAATCTGTCTACCTATGCCTCCCAAGTGCTAGGATTAAAGGTGTGCACCACCAGTGCCCTGCCTATCTTTTCTCAATGCTTTACTTAAGCACCTTGTTGGAGAATAGGGCCTTTGGTTCCTACCAACCCAGAGCTTTACCCTCTCTTGCTGGCCAAAGGAAGACCTGTTAGCATTTCTTCTAGGATCCGCCCACCAGCTACCTAGCAATAGCCAGGTAGCCAGGTTGGTGCCTGACTTGCTGTAAAAGGACTATTTGGAGCCCAGCAGTGGAGGCACACACCTTTAATCCCAGCACTTGGGAGGCAGAGGCAGGCAGATTACTGAGTTCGAGCTAGCCTGGTCTACAGCCAGTACTATACAATAAATAAATAAATAAATAAATAAATAAATAAATAAATAAATAAAATCAGCTTTTATTTATTTACTTTTTAAAAAAGGACTGTTTGGATTTTCTTGATCTTTCTCTGACCTCCACCCCTTCTATGATTATCCCTTCCCCCAACCTCTGCCCCTCTTCTTCCTCTCTGTCCTCCACCTCTGTTTTTCCATGTGTTCCCCGCAACCTCCCTTCTCATGCCCCCAAACCAAGTTCGTTTTATACTAGACCCATCATATGGCTGGTACCTCAAGGGGAGATGCCTCAGCATGGGCCCGCTAAGACACCCCCCCCCCCACATCATACCGCATTTTTCAAAAACATATCAAGACCTCTTTTTTCCAAGCAGGGAAAGGCTATATTAGACACTCAGAGTGGGAACACTTGGGTGGGATTGCCGGACGTGACATGAGTGGCCCAAAATAGCTCAGTGGTGGCATCTCACCCCTAGTTCCTTCTGTTTAGAGTCAGGAGAAAGCCCTGACCATGTAAGTAAGCCTGGGCTGAGCCACAGGATCAGGGATGGAGTGGTGGGGATGGGAATGTACCAGACTATGACAGCATTTCTACCTACCCAAGACCCTTGTTGAAGAATGGATACAGAATAGGCAGATGGCTGGCTCAGAGAAGGTATGAAGAACTTGGGCTAGGTCAGGGAAACTTATGACAGACTGCATGTAGCCCAGGCTGGCCTTGAACTCATTAGGTAGTAAAGGTTGACCTTGAACTCCTGAGCTTTTTGCCTCCTTGTGTAGAGTGTTGGACTTTCAAGCATGCACCCCATATTTGGCTTAGGAGGAGCTTCCAGTTTTGATCATGTTGTATAGTGATCACGCCTTGGAGAGATTGGGGGTCGGAGGAGAGGGGCAGTATCAGGGCTGGAAGGAGAAGATATCCATCTACTGTAGAGACCCTGGAAGTCTCCTGAAATCCAAATCTAACATTTGGAGAGGCAAACCCCACTGAGCCCCCCCCCCCCCACTCCCAACCCCATTTGACTTTTTTTGTTGTTGTTGTTGAGACAGCGCTTCCTTTTCTGTGTATTCCTGACTGTCCTGGAACTCGCTCTGTAGACCAGCTGGCTGCAAACTCACAGGGAGAGCCACCTGCCTCTGCCTCATGAGAGGGACCAGATAACTAGATGACTATCAAAGAAGCCACAGGGGAGGGCTGTTCCAAAGTGCTTCTGTCCCCAGACACTGCAGTTTACCTAATCCTTCAGTTAGCCCCTGGTAAAATGGGGTACAAGTCCCTCGCTTATGAGATGAGTGGTGTATAAAGAAACCATCATGGTGCCACCTGTGACAGATCTCAGAGCTGAAGCCCCTAAGAGGAGTTAGCTCAGTGCCCATTTGGCTGCAGAAAGGGCTCTGGGGGCTGCTTAAGCACTTGGGATATGTCTGGACTTGCAGGTACTATCTTGACTCCAAGAAGCCCTTGCTTCTAAGGAGAAAGTTCCCAAAGATGCCTTTATACAACTAGTAACTTTATCTTTAGAACAATACAGCTTTCCTTCAGGGCCCAGGGTGGGACACAGGAATCTTTGGCTTGCAAGCAAGCGCCACACGCCCCTTTCTTTAATCTCTTCTGCTGTGTGTCTGGGAGATAGGCCAGAGTGATGCTAATGATCAGCTGCTTGCTTCAAAACACTCCGGCCAGCTTGAGGGCAGTGGTGGGCAGCGGGGGTAGGGAGATCAGAGAAATCTCCAGGGCTAGAAGTAGCCGGGCTAGGGAGATAGCAAGAGCATTCATCAAAGCAGTGAGGGAATACCTGGGGGCACTGGGTGTCTGTCTGTCTGCTCAGCTGCCCCAGTCACCAGAGAGAGTGAGGGCTTCCAGCTTGTGGCTCTCAGTTCTTGCCTGGGGGGCTGGGAGTGGGGTGGTGGTGGTAGTGAGGGGTTGGTTTCTCTGAAAAAGAGAAAGGGGGAAGAAAAAAGGAGATGAGGGGGAGAGAAGGAGAGAGAGGGGTGCTAAGTGGACCAGGGAAGTGAAAGAGAATTCATCAAAGAGAATCAGGAAGGAAGAAGGAAGCTGCTACTCAGCCAAGTTCCAGCAGTGTTCTCCTGGAGGCCCCAGGAGGTGGGGACTAAAGCTCCCATTTCGCAGATAAGGACTCAGAACACCGCCGAGGTTAAAGCTCTTGCCCTCAGGCTGTAGGCTGTAAAGATAAGAAATCAAAGCTGGACTTTTCCATTCTATTCCTTCTGTCTACAGTCCTTTACAGGCGTTTATTCCTTTGGTTATTTAGTTACCTAGTGTGCATGTTTATGTGTGTCTGTTTCTTGTTTTACCTCTTCCCCAATACAAGTCATGCGATGTGGCTCCGGGTGGCCTGGAAGTCTCAGGATCCCTGGTGCGGGCATACGGACTGGTGGTAGGCTGTGCCGTTCTCCCAAAGGCTCTCTGACCTCTCTCAGCTGGCCCTGCTCTTTCTGTTTTCCTTCTTGGAATGTCCCCTGCCCCCCTTTCTCCCTTCCCCTCCCTCAGCTAGACAAGTCTTCCCAAAAAGTCTGGCTCACACACCTAAGGAAGCGTCTCAGCTCCTCCTGGTTTTGGTCACAGCCTTCTGAGATGAGTTGGCAGAGGCAGGTTATGTCACTGTGAGTTCGAGGCCATCTATCCTGGTCTATACAATGAGACACCACCACCCCCCATTTCAAAAAAAAAAAAGGGAAGGAAGGAAGAAAGAGAGAGAGAGAGAGAGAAAGAAAGAAAGAAAGAAAGAAAGAAAGAAAGGAAGGAAGGAAGGAAGGAAGGAAGGGAAAGGAAAGAAAAGAAGAGAAGAGAAAAGAAAAGAAAAGAAAAGAAAAGAAAAGAAAAGAAAAGAAAAGAAAAGAAAAGTCAATGGCTGTCTTGTCCGTAGATAGGTGGAGATGGAGCAGACTAAAGCAGGCACAAGCAAGAAGAAGAACAACACAGGGAAATGGGAGAGCCTCCGCCATCGCCATTCCTCCTCCCCCATCCTATCCCAGCTGCTTGGAGTCCAGGCCAAGGTGAAGGGCATGAGACTCTGCAGGCTCCTGCTGTGCAACGAGCGTATATTTTGTGTGCCTGGTGTTTACGTTTTTTTTTTTTTTCTCCTTTGAAGGCTGCTTGGGAAAAGCAACAGTCCCGGACGGACGCAGCAAAGATATTGTCTTCTCTTCTCTGGCCAAGAGAAATTTTAATCACCCTGTGGAGTAATGGCCTCAGAATAGCATAATAGAAACAGTGCTTAAAATACTTGGATAAACACAGCCCAGGGAAGAACAAAAAGCACTCGGAGACTACCTCATCCTTCGCACTGGGTCCTACAGCAGAGGGGAAGAGAGGTGGTCTTGCCTAGCTTAGGGGCTGTGATAAATGAATAGGACGTGTATGTGTTTTAAACTGAAGCCTGCCCCCACTTTTTGGAAGGTCATCCATCCCAAGGTGCTCCAGCCAGGTACTCCCCATTTTAAACCCGTCACAAAGTGGAGAGAAGCAGATTTGATGCAAGTAATTTCCGAGTCTTTGGATAGGGAGAGTCTTTCCATCATCAGCATTAGGAGCTGAATCCTGAACCCAGGACTGCTAACAAGGCGATGGGCAAGGTCAAGCCACACCTTTAACCCTTTCTGGTTTCAATAAACAAACAAACAAATAATTGAGGTAGGGCCTCACTGGGTTAGCTCTGTAGACCAGGCTGGCCTGGAACTCACAGAAAGATCTGTATGCCTCTGCCTCCCAACTGCTGGGATTACCGGTCCAGCCACCAATTGTTCAGCCTGGCCTTGAACTCGTGATCCTCCCGTTATACCCTCCCCTGTAGCTGGGCGTATAGGTCTGTATCACCAAGCCCCTCCTCCCCTCCCCCCTCCTCCCCTCCCTTCCTCCCTCCTCCCCCCTCCCTTCCCCTCCCCTCTCCTCTCTTCTCCTCTCCTCTCTTTTCCCCCTCTCTGTCTATCTCTATCTCTCCCTCCGAGGGGTCTCGTTCTGTAGCTCAGGCTGGGCCCAAATACATGACCTTCCCACCTTTGTCTCCCAAGTGCAGAGATTACTGGCATGTGCCACCACGCCTGATCTTTAAATAGCTTTACAGGTAGAATCCTGAGGTGAACGAATTTGCTGGGGGGATGGGTGGTGGGGGTTGTAAGAGGGGAGATGGCTTGTGAATACCGAGTCTCACAAAATGAAGTAGGTATGTCTACTTCAGCTAAAGGCAAACCCGGAAGGAAAAATGCCAAAACTCACGTTTATGACATGCAAGATGCAGGGGCCAGCAAGATGGCTCAGAGGGGAAAAGGGACTCCTGAGCTTGATCCTCCAGACCTTCACATGCATGCTGTGGTATGCCACCCTTCCTAAATAAATAAATAAATAAATAAATAAATAAGGGCTGGAATGGTGACTTAGTAGGGCGTTTGCGCTACCGAGGACATCCAGCGCTACCGAGGTGTTATAGATCTGTGCACAACAAAGCCCAAATTAACCAAAAGCAAAGCTGTATTATCTCGGCCCCTATTACTCTCTCGGAGATTCAGTTTTTCTGTCTATAATGTGCAGTAGGAGATAGTTCACAAAGTCTGGTCAGTGGGTTTTTTGTTTTTTTTTTTTCTCCCTTGCTCAGAACACTTAACCCTGTTGGCCTAGAAATCAAAGTTATTCAAGAAGTTCCAGGGACTGGAGAGAAAGCTAGTAGGCACAGATTCTGCCCTGACCACTACGGTGAACATTTCTCTCATTTTCTCTGTGTTTCTTATAATAACAGCCATTTGAAGAGGTCCAATTATCTGTACTGTTCATATCTGTACTGTTCATTTAGGGCCAGTGTAACACAGCACTGGGCCCCGCCCCACTCTTCCAGGGTAGAGTATATTATACAGGCCCCACTAATGATACTTAGCAGGTATCCAGTGCACGCTTAGTACACAGTGGTCTCAACCACGCTACTTTGAACTTCTTTTTTTTTTTTTTTTAAGATTTATTTATTATTATATGTAAGTACACTGTAGCTGTCTTTAGATATACCAGAAGAGGGCATCAGATCTCGTTACGGATGGTTATGAGCCACCATGTGGTTGCTGGGATTTGAACTCTGGACCTTCGGAAGAGCAGTCGGGTGCTCCTACCCACTGAGCCATCTCACCAGACCTACTTTGAACTTCTTGAAGGCTGGTTTGCTGAGCCAGGCATGGTGGCACCCACCTGCACAAACACTTATTAGGGAGACTGAGGCAGGATAATTTCTTGAGCCTATAAATTTGAGTCCAGCCTGGGCAAATATAAACATCAGGGCTGAGGAGGGCTCAGCCAGTGAAGGTGCTTGCCCTGCGGGCATGGCTAACTTCTATTATCCTGTTGAATTCTCTTAGCATATCTATTGCTAATTTTGGGAACTGGAGGGGTGGAGATAAAAACGGGACAATTAAAAAAGATAAAGTGATTTCTCCAAAAAGAGTTAAGTCCGGGAAACTCCAATCTACTTTCTTTTCTTATTTTAAACAACAAATTCCAGGATCTTCTCACCTTGCCAAAGGGCAGAGAATTGAGTCTTTAGGGAGGATGAAAATGTGTCCCTTGTCACCTTCAGGCCCTAAGTGCAGACACATGCTCTGTCGCACCCTCATACACGCACACTCACATGCATACACACCACACAGCCTGAGGTACAACGGGGTGTGGTAGACACATGTTGCAATTCCAGTGTCAGAGAGGCTGAGGCAGGAGGATCCTCAGTTTGAAAGGAGTCTGGGCTAGGTGGAGGAACCCTCTCAAAAATCAAACCAAAACAAATAAAAAATTAAAACAAGCCTCAGATGCAAGGAGCCTTGGGTAGGTGGGATTCTCAATTTTGGAATCATCAAGGACAGTTGATAGCTGTGATCTCCAGTCTCTGGGTTTATCTACATTTTTTAGGCGTGTGCATGTGTGTGTTTGTGTGTGTGTGTGAGGGTTTTGGGGGAGGCTAGCAGACTTCCTGCTCCATGTATATGTAACCTTCAAGATGACCTTATGCCCTCTAACAATCACTTTCTGGCATTTAGCCCTTATACACAGGTTTCTCCAGTTGACCATGAACTGAAAGCACCTTTGTAGGGAACGTATCAACCCATTCACCTGGACATTCCCAAAAGTGTCCACCATGCTGCTTTATAATGTGGCTCCAAAATGCTGGAACTGGTGGCTGGGAGGTGGATGAGAAAGGTCAGGAGTTCTAGGTCATCCTAGGCTACAGGAGACATATCATACAAAAAGAAGAGGGGGCCAGGAGAGATGGCTCAGTGGTTAAGAGCACTGACTGCTCTTCCGAAGGTCCTGAGTTCAATTCCCAGAAACCACATGGTGGCTCACTGACGCCCTCTTCTGGTGTGTCTGAAGACAGCTACAGTGTACTTAGATACAATAATAAATAAATCTGTAAAAAAAAAAAGAAGAAGAAGAAGAAAAAGAGGGAGGAGGAAGAGAAGGAGAAGAAGGAGAAGGAGAAGAAGGAGAAGGAGATGAAGAAACAAAAACCATGGTGAGGTGAGGCCGTAGCTGGGTCTCAGTTGGTAGTGGTCTTATCTAGCAAGCACAGAATTTCCCCAACATTGCATAGAGCCAGGAGGCATGGTAGTGCATACCTGTAATCCCAGCATTTGAGAGGGATATGCAGGAGGATCAGAGGTTAAGGGTCATCCTTGGCTGTATAGAGTTCAATGCCACCCTGGGCTGCAGGAGCAGAAGACTTGGCAAGAAAACATATGCTACCAAATTTGCTACCAAGACCGATACTATGTGAGGTTTCCAGGCCACACATGGCAGAAGGAGAGAGTCTGTTCTCTTCAGAATAGGTGAGAATCAATCTCTACTCAGAACACCCCCCTGCTACACTATACACACACATGCACACGCACACACACACCATACACAGACATACCACACTCAGAGACCTACATATACACTCCCCCCACATCACAGACACAGACACAGAATACACACACCACACACACATACATACACACTATACAGATAACACACACACACATACTCATATACACTCCCCCCACACCAGACATACCACACACACACAGACACACCACACACACATTCACCCATATACATTACCCTCACACATACCACACATACCATACACACGCATCATACACCACACACAGACATACTCATATACACTCCCCCCACACCATACTTATACAGACACATCATACACACCACACATACACACATTCATACACTCCCCTCACACCACACACACACACTGTATACCACACACAAAGGCATACTCATATACACTTTCCCACACACCACACATACACACACTACACAGACACATCATACATATCACACATACACACTCATATACTCCCCCACACACCATACACAGACATACCATACATAGACACACATACACACGATACACATACACCCATATACATTACCCCCACACATTCCATAGACAGACACACCACACACATACTCATACACTCCCTTCACACAACACACACAGACACACTCACACATACCACATATGTACACTACACACAGACACACCACACACCACATACACATACACGCACTACACACATACACACACCACACACACACACATGCACACAAACATACCATATACAGCACACTATATAATATAATAAATATAATATATATTGAAAGCATGAGCTGTCACTATCTGCTCACTTATTATGTTATGGATCAATCGAGTATTTATCAATGCTCTTGTCTTCCAGATACCATTCCAGATGCAAGCTGGCTGGGAAGAACAAAGCAAGAGGGTGTGGGTAGACAGTACCATTGTACCCCCCCAGAGAGAGGAATGAGATGACAAAGGACCTGTGTTTACAGGGAGGTGACTTTGGAACAGGACCCTGAAGATAGGCTCTGGGAAATAGCCTCTTAGGAAGAGGGGACACTAGGTGCAAACAAGGTTCAATGGGCTCCATATGCATCCAGAGGCCTGATGGGAGCCCTTGGCTGAGAGAGGAACAGAAAGAATACATTGACATAAAGTTCAGACATTTTGGGGTGGGTGGACACAGAATTTATAATTTCTATAATTTCAGAATTGTGGCTTTGTATCCAAATTAGACGGGAATCCCTGGCTGAGGCAGGAGAGTCAAAGTTGAAGGCCTGTCTATGCTATGCTATCTAGTGAGTTCAAAGCCAATTTAGCAAACTTAAGGACACCCTGTCTCATAATAACAAGTATGTGGGTATCTGTGGTGATGAGGCTTGAGAGGCTGAGGCAGTAGGATTGCTGTGAGTCCTAGCCTAGCCTGGGTTAGATATAGCAAAACCTTATCTGGAAAAAAAAAAAAAAAAAAAAAAGAAAAAAATCCTGGGAGAAGGCTGGGGATATTATGGTAGTGAGTGAGCTAAGCTTAAATGAGGCACAAGAAACCTAAAGCAAACAGAAATATAACAAGGAACAAAACTGGCAAAATAGCAAAGTGTTTGTTTTTGTTTGTTTACTTTTTAATATTTTGAGACAGGGTCTCACTGTGTAACTCTGGCTGTTCTGGAACCCTCCAAGATCCTTAGAAAATCCAATCCAAACCAAACCACCACAGCAATGACCCTCCCTTCCAACTCGAAATTCTAGCAAATTAAAAAACCTGAAGGGGTTGGAGGTGCTCAGGGCTTAAGAGCACTTCCCACTTTTTCTGAGGACCCACATTCAATTTGTAGCACCGGCAGCACACAGCTAACAGCTCTCTGTAGCCCCACTTCCGTGACCCAAAGTTCTCTCTGACCTCTGAGGGCACCAATCACACGTGTGGTGCATAAACACACACATGCAGGCAAAACGCTCACACACAGAAAATAAAAATAAATGCTTTTTAAAAAGTTAAAAAAAAAAAAAAAAGCCAGGCGTGGTGGCTCACACCTTTAATCCCAGCACTCGGGAGGCAGAGGCAGGTGGATTTCTGAGTTCGAGGCCAGCCTGGTCTACAAAGTGAGTTCCAGGACAGCTAGGGCTATAGAGAAACCCTGTCTCAAAAAACCAAAAAAAAAAAAAAAAAGAAAGAAAGAAAGCTGGGTGGTAATGGCGCACACCTTTAATCCTAGCACTTAAGAGGCAGAGGCAGGCAGATTTCTGAGTTTGAGACCAGTCTGGTCTACAGAGTTCCAGGACAGCCAGGGCTATACAGAGAAACCCTGTCTCGAAAAACCGAAAAAAAAAAAAATGTTTGGGCAAGCCTCGGGCCTGTTGCTCTTATCAGTCTTGGGTTGAATAGCAGGATGAGGGACCTTGGCTCTGCTGAACTGTGGTTGATTGATGGGTACACACATGGTCTTCAGCTGAACCCACCAGCCACCATGCATTAGCACCAAACCCACAGCCACACACCCAAACACAAAAGGATTTGTGTGTGAGTGTGTGTGTGTGTGTGTGTGTGTGTGTGTGGTGTGTGACAAAGGGGAAGGGGACTAAAAGCGTGGGAGGGTGACAGTGGCCAGAAGCTAGCATACATTACATACATACAAAAACTGTCAAGGAGCAAAGTTAATGAGTTAAAAATATAGGTGTGTCTGTGTGTACACAAATAAATAAATTGTGGGTCGACCAGATGGCTCAGTGGGTAAAAGGTGCTTGTGGCTAAGCTTGATGTCCTGACTTTGATCTCTAGGATCCACACAGTAGAAAGAGAGGGCCAACTCCAGTAGGTTGTCCTCTGATCTCCCCATGTGTGCCTTGGCCCAATCAATCAATACATGTAATAATAATGATTTTTTAAAAAAACAACACCAAATTGTGCTGTGACCATTCGTTTGCCCACAATATAGATTCCTTAGATTTTTGTCAGTTGTATATGGCTTTACCATCCATTTATTCATCTGAGGGTTTGTTTTTCTTTCTTTTCTTTTTTTTTTTTCTTTTGGCATTTGGTCAGGTTTGAGCATTGGCTTCCTCACCCTCCAGCACTTCAGCAATGCACATCGCTAGCTAGAGTTCAAGGTTTGCTTGTTTTCTGAGAGGAAATTTACACACAGAGAAATGCTTAAAGCTTAAGGGCACCATTCTCTAAATATTGACAAGTGCACGCAGGGCTGTAGCTAGAGCCCTTATCAGAAGAGATAACATTCTCGCCTCCTTTCTTCCTGCCCCTCAGCCACCAGGGCAGGCTGTCCCTCCACCCAGTCTGTTAGCTTTGCCTATTCTAAAACCGAGGCAGAAACAGAATCCTATATAGCCCCACGATTTTACTTTATTTCAAGGTGATGCGTTGAAGAGCCATCTAGGATAAAACTTGTATCTGTTGCTTTCTTTTCCTTATTACAGTGAAGACCCAAAGATCTTCAACCAAGCTGGGCAAGTGTTCAACCATTGAGCTACACCCCCGACCCTCCCTTCCGTTTGGCTGCAACAATAAACCAGGTAGACTCTGGGCTGTGATTGTTCTGGAAGAGATAATGATGGGGTGGGTTGTTTAGACTTCCGCATTAAGGGCTTTGTGTATTATCTCCATCTTCTGACTTTAGAAAACTCCCTCTGCTTGGAGATAAACTGGCTTAGGCTTTAGGAAAAACACCATTGTTAAGCCATTTGATTCCAAGTACCTGTCTGCTTTGCATTTTGGTTCAATCTCCATCGCTCCAAGTTGTCAAAAAGGCACCTTGGAAGCCTGCCCTGCCCTGTCTGCAAAGGTGTCCCATAGGGTGTGTCAGGACTTCTCCTAGGAGTGGCCTTCTGTCAGAGATTAGCCATGCTAAGTAACTTGTGACCCTGGAGAACCAGTGGCAACCTGACTGAAATTTCTAACAATAGCAACTGAAGATTTTGAACCCAGTCTGTCTCAAGATGGCTCAATTTATGGCTTGATGGCTTTTAACCAACCAGTGTTGCTACCATCAAGTACTCTTTGTAACAACTGGGCTTTGCACTTTATAGCCCAGGCTGGACTCCATCCAAATTGCTATGTAGTCAATGCTGGCCTTCAACTTCTAATCCTCCTCCCACCCCCACCATTTATTTATTTATTTATTTATTTATTTATTTATTTATTTATCTATTTATTTTTGAGAGTCTTTCTATGCCATTCTGACAGAACTCACAGTGTAGTCCAGACTTGCCTTGAACTCACAGAAATCCTCCTGCCCCAGCCTCCCAAGTGTTGGAATGGCAGTCATGTGCCACCACACCCACCTCCTCGCTTTGAGTTTTAGCTTCTGATCTTCCTGGCCTAGGGTTAGGGAGGTGCTCTCTCCCAGAGCTTGATGGACCCGGGTACAGTAGCAGAGTGGAAAGAGGTCTATGAGGCAGTTGAACAGAAGACAAATTTACCTAGGCCCCTGTGCCTGGGAAACTAGGGACAGAGGAGTCTGGGCTTGGCTCTAGGTGGAGACTCTGGGACCACTCTCCATTACTTTGTGTGCTGCCTGTCTCCATTACCCGTTGTCTGTTAGCATATTCCAATCTCTATGCTGAGTTGTTCTCTCTTTCTCTCTCTCTCTCTTAAAATATCATAGTGTCTCATATAGCATAGGTTGGCCTTCACCTTACCACAGACTCAAAGTCGTGATCCTCCCACCTCTACCTTCCAGCTGCCTGGGTTACAGGCTTAACTACCAAGCTTCATTTATACCACAGTGTTGGGGATGGGATTAGGGCTTTACGCATGTGAGGCAAACACTCTACCAACTGAGCTACATCTCCACTTCCTCAGGACATTTCTTTTTTTCTTTTTAAAAAAGATTTATTGGGCTTGAGAGATGGCTCAGCGGGTAAGAGCACTGACTGCTCTACCGAAGGTCCTGAGTTCAAATCCCACAACCCCATGGTGGCTCACAACCATCCCTAATGAGATCTGACACTCTCTTGTGGTGTGTCTGAAGTCAGCTACAGTGTACTTATGTATAATAATAAATAAATCTTTTTTAGATTTATTTATTTTATGTATATGAGTACACTGTAGCTGTATAGATGGTTGTGAGCCTTCATGTGGTTGTTGGGAATTGAAATTTTAGGACCTCTGCTCACTCCAGTCATCTCCACTTGCTCAGTCCCTGCTCCCTCCGGCCCAACGATTTATTTATTATTATACATAAGTACACTGTAGCTGTCTTCAGACATACCAGAAGAGGGCGTCATATCTCATTATGGGTGGTTGTGAGCCACCATGTGGTTGCTGGGATTTGAACTTAAGACCTTCAGAAGAGCAGACAGTGCTTTTACCTGCTGAGCCATCTCACCAGCCCAACATTTCTTAATTTACTTGGATTATCTGCAGCTTCCATTCTTTTCCCATCTCTTCCATTCTACCCCTTTAGCCTGAGTGATTGTTCATTCTGTCTTTTGCTTGTTCTCTTTCTTCCTTTCTTCCTATCTATCTATCTATCTATCTACCTACCTACCTACCTATCATCTTATTTATCTACTATCTATTATCATTATCTATCTATCATCTTATCTATCTACTATTATCATTATCTATCTATCATCTATTTATCATCAATCAATCAATCAATCAATCAACCAATCAATCATCTATCCATCCATCCATCCATCTATCATATCTATCCATCTATCATCTATCAATCAACCAAATTATCATCTATCTATCATCATTATTATCTACCCACTATCTATCTATCTATCTATCTATCTATCTATCTATCTATCTATCTCTATCATTATCATCTATTATCTATCCATCTATCATCTACTATCTACCTATCATCATCATCATTATCATTTATTACCTATCTATCACATATCTATTTATCATCTATCAATCTATCATCCAACTATCCATCCATTCATCTATCCTATCTATCTATCTATCTATCTATCTATCTATCTATCTATCTATCTATCTATCATGTTTCTATCATCTAAATTTCTATCTACTATCTATTATCTCTCGCTATCTATTATCTATCTATTTTTTTAGACAGTCTCCTATCTATCATCTATCTGTCTGTCTGCCTGTCTATTTTTGAGACAAGCTCTCTCTATGTAGTTATGGCTATCTTAGAACTTCCTATATAGATCAGGCTGGCCTCAAACTCACAGAGATTCCCCTGCCTCTGTGTTCTGAATGATGAGTGTGCCACCACGCCTGACTTGAACAGAGTTTTCTTTAAAAAGATTTACTTACTTTATGTGTGTGTGTGTGTGTGTGCTTGAGTGTGTGTGCCCCAAGTGCATGCAGAGGGCCAGAAGAGGGTGTCAGAGCCCTAGAGTACAAATGGTTGTAAGTTCCATGTGAGTGCTGGGAATTAAACTTGGGTTTAATTCTGTAAGTGCAGTATATGCTCCCTGCCCCAGAGCCATCTCTCCAGCCCCTGATTTTGTTTTGATATTTGGATACAAGGTCTCTGGTAGTTTCAGAGATCCTCTGATCCTCCTGCCTCTACCTTCTGAGTTGTGGGATTGAGCCCCCAGCCCCCTCCTTTGCCTTGGAAAGAACTATGGTAACCAGCCTACAGTAGATGTGTCTGAAAACTGCCCAGCTGGGGGCACAGCTGGAAGAGACCAGTGGCTGTTTCTTCTAGCTGCAAATTGAAGGGTCAACACCTCTGAGGAAAAACAAACTGCTGTCCAGGAGTCAGCCAGGGAAAGGGCCTGGAGTTAGGACTGAAAACAAGCAGTTGGCAGACCTGTTTTCATTGGCATCTGTGCCTGTGTTTGGCTCTTCCTTCAGAGTTTAGAGCCTGGACCCCAGGGAGATCCATGTGTGAGTGCGTGAGCACATGCATGTATGTGAGTACACGTGTGTGCGAGTGTAAGTGAATGTGTGTGAGTGAATGTGTGTGAGTGTATGTGTGTGAGTACATGTGTGTGCATGCATGTATGTGAGTATGAGTGAATGTATGTGTGTATGTGCATTCATATGTAAGTACATGTGAGTACATGTATGTCAGAGTGCATGTGTGTGAATACATGTATGCATGTGAGTATGAGTGAATATATGTGTGTGAGTGCATGTATGTGTGTAAGTGCATGTGAGTATATGCAGGTGTGAGTACATGTGGATGCATGTGAACACACATATGTCTGTGAGTGTGAGTGAATGTTTGTGTGTGTGAGAGCATGTGTGTGAGTGTATGCATGTGAGTGACTACATGTGTGTGTGTGAGTGTGTGTATATGTGTGAATGCATGTGCATGTAGGAAAGCATTCTGTACATGTGTTTGTGCATATGTGTGGCTGGGAAGACTAGGAAAGGCAGGCGTGTGTGGCCAAGGACATAGAAGAGATGATCTGTCTATCAGGCCTGTAGAGAATAGCTGAGTGTGGCAGTGCAGACTGTAATTCAGTGCTTGGGAAGTGGAGGCAGGAGGAGTGGGCTGTAGGTTTAGCCTGGGCTACGCAAGCCCCTGTTCCTTTTCCTCCCATAAGCCCTTGTTTCTTTTCTTCCCTTCCTTCCTTCTTGTGTTTTTGTTTTTGTTTTTGTTTTGTTTTTCCAGACAGGATTCCTTTGTGTATTCCTGGCAGTCCTGAACCTCACTCTGTAGACCAGGCTGGCATTGAACTTACAGAGCTGTGCCTGCCTCTGCCTCCCAAGGGCTGCGATTAAAGGTGCGAGCCATCACTACTCACAAGCCCCTATTTAAAAAGCCCAAAACCCCAAAACCAAAATAACAAAAGTAAAAAACAAAAGCCAGGGCTGGGGAGATGACTCAGGGAGGTGTTGGCTGTGCAGCCAGGAGGACCGGAGTTCGAGTCCCAGGACCCACAGAGAAGGCTGTAATCCCATCCTGGAGTGGCTGGATCCCTGGGGCTAGCTCAGCCCCTGTAGGCCAGGGAGAACGACCCTGTCTCAAAAAACTCATGAGGAATAACTGCTGACGTCAGCACATGGGTCTGGACCCCCCCCCCCCCCGCCCCTGCAATGTGGATATGTTGCAGGGGATGGGGAAGAAAATGTTTGTTTTAAATTCGTCATCACATTTTATAATTTATTTACTTATTTATTTATTTACTGTGGGGTCAGAGGACACCTTACTGGACAAGTTTCTCTCTCTCCACCAGTTGTGTCTAGGAGATCCAACGCCGGTCAAGCCGCTCTACCCACTGAGCCATCTGGCTGCCTGTCAAGAAGACAAACTTCTGTTGCGCAGTGCTCAGGCACCTGTGAAGACAGGAACTTGGGGATGAATGAGGAGAGAGCCTAGAGAGAAAGGGCCCTCGTCTGGCGCACAGAGTCCCTGAACAGATTTGGACTGGCTTAGCATGACCAGCAGTCTCAGCCATAGACGCGTTCTCTCTCTCTCTCTCTCTCTCTCTCTCTCTCTCTCTCTCTCCTGCCTGTCCAGAAATAGTTTCCGGGAACCGAGGTGCTTCCCCGCCAGCCAGCGGGGAGATAAAGCTGCCCGTGTGTGTCGCTTGTCTTGGCTGCCTCTCAGTTGACACCTCTGACAGGCCGCTTTGATCTCGGGTTATCAAGGCCTAACCCCGAGCCTGGCCTGCTCTGCCAGCCCTCACTCACTGGGGAAAAGGGCATTTCAGAAGGTCAGTTCGGGGAGGGGCAGGCTTCTCCTCATGCCCAGCTGGCCTTGAAGCATGGGTGCTGGATGTAGGAATTGTACCCAGTTTTACTCTGCAGCGGTGATGGATGGGGGGGCTGGAGGGAGATGGGGGCAGGGTCTTGGCTGAGAAATGAAGCATTCAAGTGGTGCCTACAGCATACGGGGTGTTTACTTCATGTCCTCATGGGCCTGGGCCTTCACCACAGATAAAGAGTCCTGGCTGCTGATTTATTGGCCAGCCCAGTGTATGGCTGGCAAGTTTCTCCTCAGACTCGGTTTCCACCCCCTATCTGGTAAAATATAGAGGATTTTTATAACTATGGACACCTCCTCCTCTAGACTAAACCTCTAGAGAACCATTGTACAAACTGGGTGGAAGCAGAAAAGAGGCTGTCTGAGGAGAGGGGGCCTCTGAGACGATATCTCAGCTCTGTTAGTGATTAATCACCACCACCACCACCACCACCACCACCACCACCATCATCATCACCACCATCATCATCATCACCACCACCACCACCATCATCATCATCGTGTTTGAGACATGGTCTCAGTCCAGTCCAGACAGACCTCCATCTGACTACTCTCCTGAATGCCTAAGGCCCAGCATACACCACTACCTTCCGGGCTCTCGTTCTGTAAGGTCAGTGTGACATAGGGCCACTGTAGCAAAAGCTCTCAGATTGGGTGTCTGAAAATGACCAGGATGAGATGGCTTTAGCTTAGCAGACAAACTCACCTGCTGCCAAGCCTCATGAGTCCCACATGGTGGAACAAGAGGCCTGACTCCTCTAGGTTGTCCTAGGACCTCCATATGCCCTAAGTAGCAAGCACAGCCTTGTTCCACATAAAATAAATGAAGTGTAATAAGATTTTTTAAAAAAAGTAACAAGAGGTAACACAATACAGGTGCACTCCGGGAGCCTTGCATCTAATGTCCGGGTGTCTTTTCTCCTTTAATGTTAATTTTTATTTTATGTGTGTGTTTACCTGTGTGTGTGTGTGTGTATGTATGTGCACCACATGGATGCAGTGCCCAAGAAGGCCAGAAGAGGGCACGAGAGTTACAGACAGACCCGAGCTACAGAGCTACAATGTGGTCGCTGGGAACTGAACGCAGGTCCTCTGAAAGAGCAGCCAGCTCTTAACTGTTGAGCCATCTCTCCAGTCCCAGCTTCTGAGGGTCTTGGATGTTTCTGGAATTATGGCTGCCTCGTCTCCCTCCATTTTTGGATAGCACTTTCACCGAGTTTTTTTTTTTTTTTTTTATCCTCCCTGTGAGTGTCTGTCTAAATTTACTCTTTTCTGTTTTGTGGCACGGGGGATAAAGCCCAGGGCCATGCATGGCCTAGGCAAGTATTCCATCCCCTGGCCACTACAGCCCCAGTTTCTTCCCTTTCTCCAACTTTCTTCTCTCTCTCTTTTTTTTTTCCCCTTTTTCCTTTTTGAGACAAGGTCTCTCCCAGCCCAGGCTTTCTCTATATCAGCGAAGTCTGCAGACAGAAAAGAGCCTTCACTAGAAGGGGTCCCCGAGGAACTGTTTTGAGACAGGGTCTTACGTAGCCCAGGCTATCCTCAAATTCACTAGCTAGCCATGGCTGGCTTTGAACTCCCAAGTCTTCTTCCTCCCCCCTTCCTGTGATCCAAGATGACAGACAGGGGCCACCTTGCCCTGTTTACTTTAGTGCATTTTGTTACAGAGATCTGAAGAGTTGGAGGCACCACCACTGTGATATTAGGGGGTCATGGCTATGGGATTAACATGAGGATTTTTGATATTACAAGTCCAGAAGATCACAGTCGTATCATTTGTAGCCACACTTGTAGTGTTAGGGGATAGCCTTCGGTGTTCATGGGAGCTTCTGCCACATGCTTACATTGTTCCAAACACTGGGGAGTTGGGGGCGGGAGTCATCAGTGGGTGGGACAGGGGCGGGAGTCATCAGTGCATGGGATAGGGGTGGGGCCAGCAGAGTGTGGGATGGGGGCAGGGTTAGCAGTGCATGGGATGGGCTTCCTGTCTTATAGACTCTCTTCTTGTGGAGAAAATGACCAAAGATTGCCAGTGAGGGAAAGAAGCAGACAGATATGCAGACAGACAGACAGACACACAGACGGCAAGAGAAGAGCCCCATGGTTATTAAGAAAGACGTCTGCCTCCTAATCCCCAGAGTAGCAAGTGCATCATTGCTGGGACCCTGGCAATGGACACTGCAGATGTTAAGTTACAGGCGTTGAGATAGGATTGTGTTGAATGATCCCCGTTTGTCTCAGCAGCTAACAAGAAACTCATACAGACTTCCCACAGTAGGACAGGAAGCAAACGACCTGAGGTGCCCTGTGAGGTAGGGTTGCCTAGTGACTGTAGGCATCACATCCCAGTGCTCTGGGGACAGACGCAGGAGAGCCTGGACATTTAAGACTGAATGAGAGCAAACAAATGCTCACCACCAAAAATGTCTGTCCTAAGTTTGCAGGGCTGAAGGGAAGCCCCCTTTGAGTGTAGAGCTCCACGGCTTGTATGTGGTATGACCGGTCGTCACCTTTATCTTCTTCTCCAAGCTTCTGCATCCCGATCTGTTAAAAATGACTGAACACTAGGTACCGTGTTCATCTTTCATCCCAGAGGCAGGAGGATCTCTGAGTTAGAGACCAGCCAGGGCTCTGAAAAGAGACTCTCATCTCAGAAAACAAAACAAAACAAAACAAAACAACAAAACCCAGCAAACCCAACCAACTAAGCAAGGCTGACAGAAAAGGCCACAGACAAGATATAACTGTGGCCCGACTCACCTGGAGTGGCAGCGCAGGTCCTGGCAAAGGTGTGGCAACTGTATGCAAATGCATTTGCCTGGATTTATTCTGTGGCCCTTTCATGGCGCTTGGGTTTCCCTAAGCAAATGCTTGGATGCTCACTCCCTCTCAGATATGGAAATGATGCTTTTGAACTGTGCCCATGTGGTGAGCAGATGAGTCAGGCCCAGTTGATGTTAGTCTTGGGTCTTTTTGACAAAAGAATGGGCCAGTGTACAGATGAGCATCCCAGAGGTTGGCTGCTTCTGTACCAGAGATGCTAGGAGGAGTTTATACCAGGCTACCTAAAGTGTAGTCCAGGGACCAGAAGCATTGGCCAAGACTCTTGGGTCCCAGCTCTCCAAGCCTCTTTCCTCCTCTACCCCTTTTTCTCTCCCTTGCCTCCCTTCCTTCTTTCCTCCCTTTCTTTTATTTTTTCTACATCTTGTTTTATGTGTATGGTATTTTTCTTGCATATACCACGTGCATGTGTGTAATGCTTGTGATGACCAGAAGAGGGCACTGCATCCCCTGGAACTGGAGTCACAGATGGTTGTGAGCTGCTACGCCAGTGCTGGGAATTAAGTCTAGGTCCTCTGCAAGAGCAGCCAGTGCTCTCAGCTGCTACGTCATCTCTCCAGCCCCAGCAGGTGCTTTCTTGAGACCAAACCCTGATCAGTGTGTGATGCTCTCAGTCATGTGTGTGTAGGATTCTGAGGCTTAGTGAGAGAACACGGTCACTTGATTATCCCTGTCTGCCACGGGTAGAATCTGGGGTGCTGGTTATCCTCGGACTTCCCGAAACACCTTTACAATTCATTTATGAAAACAGAGATGAAGAATGACGTGTGGTGAGACATCCCTCACTGGATAGATGGAGGCTAGAGGCTCACAGGCAAAGGTCATCTGTGGTTGCAGAGTGAGTATGGGATGCAGCTTAAAGAAAGGAAAAGAGAAAAGGAAGAGAGAAAAAGAGAGTAAGCAAGGGAGAAAGAGGAGGAAGGAAGGAGGGAGAGAGGTACGGAGGGAGGGAGGAATTGGGAAATGAGGGAGGGAAGGGAGAGGGAGGGGAAAAAGAGAGGAAGGAGGGAGGGAAAAAGGGAAGAGAGAGGAAGAGGGAGAGAGGGAGGGGGAAGGAAGGATGGAGGGAAGGAAAAAGGGAGGAGGGAGGGAGCACAGGGAAAAACTGGATGGCACCTCTCCAAGTGGGTTCCAAGTGTGTTAGTGTCAGGTTCCGTGGAACATTTCTGGGGACACACTGTCTGAAAACCAGAACCAACAGAACCAATCAGAGCCAACAACACTGTGGTCTTTCTGAATATCTGAGACAAAGGACACTGGCAATGCTGGGGACACCTGGAGCTGGAGAACCCAATTTCAGTTCAGGGTCTTCCTTTCCCTTGAGGCCACGGAGTGCACGGAGCGCACGGAGAGCACGGAGAGCACAGAGCGCAAGGAGCACAGGAGTCCCTTTCTGTATGCTTTGCAGCAGGGTGGTGCTATGCAGCCCAGGCAGGACTTGAACTCTGATCCTCTTGTCTCAGTCTCCCAAGTTTGAGATCATAGGTGTACAACATGACACCACCACACAACTGTGTGTTCTTTTTTTTTTTTTTTTTTTTTTTTTTTTTTTAATGTTTTAGTGTCTGTCCCTCAGCAGGATTCACTCAGATGTCCTTAAAGATCCTCCAGACTAGGAAGAAGATAAAGCTGAAACCAGAAGAAAGAGTTGCTAATAGCCCATGGATGGACTAATCCTTTAACCCTGGAGTCATTCTGGGAGTGGAGAGCGGGGCAAAATAAAGCAAATAATAAAATACAGGAGGGCCCCTGGCCCGGGGCGGTGGGGGTGATGGGAGGTAAGCATTCCCTTCCCCCATCCATCCCCTACCCCCACCCCACCCGGGCTCCTGACTTCAGTCCACGAATTTCCTCTTCTCCCTCAGACCCAGGCTGTATATAAATTCTATGCAAATGTGTTTACTTTATACTTTATTTCAGTTGGAGTCACTCGCCTGTCAGGACCTATATCAACATGTCAGCCACTTGGACAAACAAGCGTTTCGAGGGGAAATATTTCAGATAAACAGACACGATGTTATGACATATCACCCCCCCCCAACCCTGGAAGGGGGTCCTCGGAGACCAAGGAGAAGAAGAAAGGAAGCAACGCCATGCAGAGATCTGTTTTCCCTGGCTTGAGGCCCCGAGGGTCAGCTGTAAATAAAATAGGTTTTTGATTACTTGTGGTGTGTGTGTGTGTGTGTGTGTGTGTGTGTGTGTGTGTGGTTGTGTATGTATGTATGGGGGTGGTGTGTGTGGGGTTTTGTCAGCTGAAGAGGAGGCCTCCTTGGCAGGTACCCTGAGATTCTCCCTGGTGTCTTTGTTGAGTCCAGAGAGGACGTGGGACCAGCAAAGAGAACACAAACCCAGCAGGTTAATTTAATTGATAGTGGGTTGAGTGTGACAGCCGATCCTTCCTCCTCTTTCTCCTCCTCTTCCTCCCCCTCTTCCTCCTCCCCCTCTTCCTCCTCCTCCTCTTCCTTTTCCTCTTCTTCCTCATCTTCCTCTTCCTCCTCCTCTTCCTCCTCTTCCTCTTCTTCCTCCTCCTCCTCTTCCTCCTCCTCTTCCTCTTCTTCCTCTTCCTCCTCCTCCTCCTCTTCCTCCTCCTCTTTCTCCTCCCCCTCTTCCTCCTCCTCTTCCTCCTCCCCCTCTTCCTCCTCCCCCTCTTCCTTCTCCCCCTCTTCCTCCTCCTCCTCTTCCTCCTCCTCTCCCTCCTCCTCTTCCTCCTCCTCTTCCTCTTCTTCCTCTTCTTCTTCTCCTCCTCCTCTTCCTCCTCCTCCTCCTCTTCCTCTTCTTCCTCCTTCTCCTCCTTCTCCTACACAGAGCTTGGACTCCTTATAAACAGCCTCCAGAGGAGGTATAAAGAGATGGTTTGTTTCTGTTCTGTGTGGGGACACACATGGAGAAGGAATGGTTGGCATATGCAGTTTATTCTTCTACAGGGTGTATTTTAACTTTGTTTAACTAATTAGTGTGTGTGTGTGTGTGTGCACTATGTTATGCATGTGAAAATCATAGGGCCATACAAGGGAGCTGATTCTCTTTTCCCATCCTGTGGGGACCCAACTCAGGTTGTCTGACTTGGCAGCAGGTGCCTCTCCACCCGGATTTCTCTGAAAAATTAAGAGTCTTAACATGTAGCCTCTGCTGGCCTTGAACTCACCATCCTCCTGCCTCCGCCTCCTAATTGAGGTCAAGACCAGCCTGGGTAACACGTGACACTGACACAAACAACCAACAAACAGTTTTAAGCATAAGTACTACCAATGCTAGTTTAATTAGATAAAAATATGTCTGGAGAGTCTGGAGAGATGCCTCAACAGCTAAGAGCAGGGACAGTTCCTGCAGAGAGCCAGAGTTCAATTCCCACTACCCTGCTGCTCACAGTGCGCTATAATTGCAGCCACAGAGGATCCAGCGCCCTCTCCTCGCCCCCTCTCCTTGGGTACCTGGACTCGTGTACACAGACTGCTACATAAACACATTAAAAATAATAAAAAGGAAATCTTCCAAAGAAAACTGTATTTAGGTAATTCCTATTTTCTCATTAAGTTCATTATCTCCACCCCCCCCCCACATAGATATTGTGTTAGGCTACGTACAAAAGATAACACACTTCATTAACATGCCTGCCACTTGCTGGGAATGTTCGAGCTTGCCCACAATCCCAGTTCCCAGGAGGTATAGGCAGCAGGATTGTGCATCTGGGGGCAACTGTACTCAACTGGAACATAGGCATACATGCAGGCAAGACACCTATCCACATAAAATAATAATACATAATCTTAAACAAAGATACTAAATGTAAATGGCTACATCTCCGACCTACTACACATTACTCTTGTTACTCTGCGTCATTGCCATTCCCAATGAGAATGCTGTAGTTATTCATTTATTGAGGGTAAGGGGATTTAGTGAATCTCCAAGAGGTTCAGTGGCCTCAGCCACACAGTTGGGAGGCAAGACAGCTGAACTTCACCTCAGCTGCCTGGTTCCACACTCAGTCTTCCTGCTGTTGCAGGGAGCATTTAAACTTGGGGGGAAAGACTGTGTAGCAGTGTTGCATTTGGAGATTTTGGGGACCGTTAGCCAGCTCTGCAGGGCTGAACTTGTCTGCCCTGAAATGAATTTCCTCAGAGGAAAAAACAAAACAAAACAAAACAAAACAAAACAAAACAAAACAAAACAACATGCTTGTCCAAATGAAGGACCGGGCAGCTGCCTCAGGGGTGTGCTTGGAAGATGTTGCTACCTCCTTGGCTCCCAGAAATGTCTCCCCTGGACACCTGTCACACGGCCTCAAATTCCACCAACAGAAGAGTCAACCACTGTGCTTCCATTATGGAGTGTTTCGGGGACACGGTTTAAATGTGGACAGGATGAGGTCACAGCTATACCCTTCTTCGAGTCCTTTCCCAGTTAGGCAACTAGCTTTGAGGGGGGTTGTGTGGTGAACTCATAGTGCAAACGATTGGGAAACGGGAATAGAGGATGCTGGGAAGTCAGCATCTGAGACAAAGCCATGGACTCACAGTTGTGGCGACAGTGACTTCCTCATTCCCCAGAGACCCGACCTCAGAAGTCCCCACCTGTCCCTCTGCCAATTCCGGCTGGTGTGTTTTAGGCTAGACCCCTAAATAGCCATGATTGGAAAGGGGGAGCCGCCCGCTTGTCATAAGACCTTTGAGTGTCCCAGCTGCCATTCGGCAAGTCCTGAACCTCACGAAGTCACGTTCCTTAGGTCCTCTTTCCATGACTACCCCACCTGTGGGATTATTCGCTCAACATCTTTCCCGAAACTGACCCACTTCAGAGGATACAAACATCTATTTTGAGGCCGGCTGGCTGGCTTGAACCGGCTTGAATTTTCCTCACCAAGAAGGTCTGATAACCCACTCAAGAAACAAAACTAATGGTAGAGATAAGCTTTATAGTTTCCCTGCAATTTTAAGTTTTTACATCAATTTATTTGCTCATGGTGGGTATGTCTGAGTCTGTCTGTGTTCACGAATGTGTTCATGAGTGCTCATGCACATGTGTGTGATATGACCTCTCGACACGTGTGCATGCACATGTGGTGTGTGTGAGTGTGTGTCATGGTGCCCATGTGTATTCAGACTATCTGGTGGCAATCACATGTCCCTTTCCATTATGTGGGTTGGGAGAAAGCTCAGGCTTGGTGGCAAGTGCCTTTTACTTGAGGAACCATCTTGTCTATCTTCTGCCACACACATACACGTACATACACACACTTACACACACATATTCACATACTCATATACACAAATATACAAACATACACACAGTCACACAAACATACACACACATACATACACTGATTCACATACACATGCATACACATACACACATACATACATTGACACACACATATACATACACACACATACACACAGTCACACAGTCACACACACATACACACAGTCACACACACACACACACACACACACACACACCACTTTTGAGACAGGATGTTTCCACATAGCCCTGGCTGTCCTGAAATTCACTATGTAGACCACGCTGTCCTTGAACTTCTGAGCGCTGGGATTAAAGGTGTGCATCAGTACTCCTGGCCCATACAGCCCCATATGAATATATTTTTGACACTCCTCTGCCCTGTGTTGCATCTCATCCTTCTCTCAGCCAGGTGAGTCCCCAGCACAAATGCCCCCCATCCAAACTCTTGTCATGTTACATCACTTCAGATGTCTGTGTGAGACGTGACCCTTACAGCTGGAGTTATGGAGAGCGCTGTTTTTTATTCCTAAAGCTGTTTGGTCTAAAGATGCGCTGGGAACCCATGCAATTACACTGCTCAGCTTTCAAGAAGAATGAAGGTTACGTGGGCAATTGCTTTCTTTTTACAAAGTGTCATGCTCAATGTGGTGACACGTGCTTGTAGCCGCAGAACTTTGGAAGCTGAGACAGGAGGATTGAGTTCAAGGCCAGCCTGGGCTAAATAGCAAGAGTGTGTCTGAAACTAACAACACAGGATAAGGAGTCTCCAAACTTTGGCTTGTACTCCAGAGCTTCAGCTGGAGGCCACTTCTGACCTCTGTGAGTCTTCATCTCCTCACCCAAGAAAGAAGAACATAATGTTGCTTTAAATCTAGAGGTTCCCATGGACTCCGGAACTTGGATTTGAAGTCAGAGCCTTACACATGCTAGGCAAATGTTCTGCCACAGTCCTCACCCTTAGCCTTCTAGTTACCGTTTAAGACAGTGTCCAACCTGCTCCTGAACTCACTTCACAGTCCAAGCAGGGACAGAACTTGTCATCCTCTTGCCTCTGCCTCTCAAGTATCTGGGACAACTGGTCTACCACACCAGCCCCCAACCCCCCACCCCCAAACCCTTCTGGGATCATAGGACCAGGGATAGAGAGATGGTTCTGCTTCTTGAACCTGACCCGGAGTTGCCTTGATTGAGAACAAAAGTTTCAGTGGCGTTCCTTACATCCACAGGACAATGTAGTCCACATCACTGTCTTATCCCAACAAATCCGTTCTCATTCCTCAGATTCTCTTTCCCACCCTTGGTAATTGCAACCTGCTCTTTGCAAGGATCTGTCTGTTCTGGATATTTTGGTTAGATGGAATTGCATTCTGAGGTCGCACTGTGTATATGACATCTTTGAATTTGCACAATTTTTTGAATTTTCTTTTTGTTGACACTTTTCTTTTGGGGGGGGCATGGCCAAGTCATATTCCATGGCAAGGCTTTTGTTTTGTTTATCTGGTCATTTGTTGTTTTCCATTATTGGCTGTTGTCAACAAGTATGAACATCCATGGATAGATTCTTATGTTCTTATGTGGGTATGCCCCACCCTTCCATACCCTTCCCTTTTCCTCCCCTCCCTCCCAGACTCCTTCCTTTCTCCTCTTTCTTTTTTGGACTTCCCTTTCTCCCTCCTCTCTCTGGGAACTTTTCTTTTTTTCTTTCTTTTTTCAGGATCTCTCTATGTAGCTCAGGCTCTCATTGAATTGTGTGTGTTTGTGTGTGTGTGTGTGTGTGTGTGTGTGTGTTTACATGGCATGTGTGGAGGTCAGAGGTTGACTTTGAGATGTCTTTCTCAACTGGTCTTTTTTTAGTGTGTGTGTGTGTGTGTGTGTGTGTGTGTGTGTGTGTGGAGAGAGAGAGAGAGAGAGAGAGAGAGAGAGAGAGAGAGAGAGATTGGACCAGGTTGGCCTCACACCTGGCTGGTCTCTGATCTTTATAGTGAACTCTGCTTATTGTATCACTTCATTTCTTGAGACAGGGTCTCTCATAGAACCTAAAGCTCACCATTTAAGCTGGACTTGTTGGCCAGTGAGCCCCAGGAACCCCCATCTTCACCTGACCACCATTATTTAGGTCATGGGCATAATCACTATACCTAAATTTTCACCTAAGTCCTGGGGATTCGAACTCAGGTCCTCTGGATTGTGCACCTCCCCCACCCCAGTCTTTGAACGCTTAATTTTTTGTCTCAGACACTCAATGGATGGGATCTTAGCATGGCTTTACCATGCCTGCCTCCTGTCAAGCTTTTCAGTTTTCCTGGGTAGATAATGAGGCTCAGACTGCTGGATCACTCAGTAACTCTGTGTTTAACTCAGTAAAAAATGTCCCTGAAAGTCTTCCCACAAGTGTGGGTTTGCATCCATAGGAGATGGTTCCAAGCCTTCAATCAGAATTCCAGAAGGATTATCAAAGGGCTGGGGATGTAGCTCAGCTGACGGAGTGGTTGTCTAGCACGAACGAGGTCAGAGGTTCCATCTCCAGCATCTCTAATCCCAGCACTTAAGAGGTGGAGGCAGGAGGATCAGGAGGGTTAACTCATCCTCAACTACATAGAGGGTTTGAGACCTGCTTGGGCTCCAGGGGACCCAGTTCAGAGAGAAGAGCAGAAAGCAGCAGGGTTACAACAGCTGTCTCTCAAGCTCCTTTGCGGTCTCTCCTCTGGTGCTTTGGCAGGCATTCGGATGCAGAGCATACAGGATCGGAGCAGAATCGCTTCCGTCTCCCGTGGTGGAGACACAGGAGGGATGCTTGGAGCCAAGCAAGGATCCTTGGGCAGAGGGAGCCAGGCTGAGTCTTGGAGGTGGTCTTGTATTTCCCAGACTCTCTTGGCAGGGTCCGGCTGGCTGAAGCCGCCTCTTCCTCTGGAAGTGCTCACGCTTGGCAAGGCTTGTCTGGGGCCCCACCCCCGCGAGCAGCAGATGCGCTTCATTGCTCTGATTACTGCAAAAAAGCGGTGGCCGGGGCCCAGGGCACGTCTAAGGATCACTTAGGGCCCCAGGAAAGCGGGGGAGTCCTTGCAGAGGGTCAGCCTGCACACACCCCGGGAGCAGGTGTTCTGCGAACTTCTCTCACAGGCCTGCCAAAACCGTCCACCCGCGAGGTGAGGCAGCACGCACGCAGCCCAGCTATTCCATCCCGGGGGGCCTCTTGGGAAGCAGCTGGCAGGGGCAGCCCAGGGCATGTGCGGTGGCCTGTGGGATGTGGGCTGAGGACTCTGGCTGACCCTAGGCCCTTCATCTTCGTGCTTTCTGCTTGTGGGCCCGGTTGTAGATTTTCCGGGCACCTTCTTGGGAGAGAGGGCAGGCAGGATCCAGTTTCATGGCCTATTCAGAGAGCAGAGTAGCCCGGGCATTCCCGGTCCCAGCATCACTGTGGTTACCGTGTTATTTATGGCGCCCTCCTGACTCCCGCTGCTATTAGGCCTCTGGGTGGGGCACAATGCACTCATCCATCCATCAATCAGCCCATTCCAGCCCGTGTAGAGTAGAGGGTATCTGGTTCTCTTGCAGTCGGGCCCCAGCGTTGTTCTAGAAATGTCAGGAATAGAATATGGTTCAGTGGTGAAGCATGTCCCGAGCATGCACAAAGTCCTAGGTTCAAACTCCAGTACCCCCAACAAAACAAAACACTGCCAAAAGGAATTACTCTATGTAGCTACCTACATTGCTTTCCTTCCTTTTAATTTTAATCTACATTTTATTTATTTATTGCGTGTGTGGGTAGGGTTCCCTCCTTCCACTATGTGGGTCCTGGGGACCCAAGTCAGGACATGAGGCTTGGTGGTAAGCATCTTTACCCACCCACTGAGCCATCTTCCTGACCTAATCTTGCCCTCCTACTTTGAGACAGTCTCTCAACATGGCCCTGTCTGGCCAGAAACTTACCCTGTTGACCAGGGTGACCTTGAACTCACAGAGTTCACAGATCCTTTTGCCTCTGCCTCCGGAGTGCTGGAGTTAGGGTGTGTGCAACCCTGGTCAGCATTGTCTGCTTCTTAAGGGTAAAGTTTGGCACTGTTAAATTTCTTCTACTCCTCCTCCTCCCCATCCTCCTCTCCTTTCTTCTTCTTCTTCTTCTTCTTCTTCTTCTTCTTCTTCTTCTTCTTCTTCTTCTTCTTCTTCTTCTTCTTCTTCTTCTTCTTCTTCTTCTTCTTCTTTTCTTCCCCCTCCTCCCCCCTCCTCCATTCCTTCCTCCTCCTCCCCATCCTTGTTCTTTCCTATCCTTATCTACTTTTCTGTCCTCTTTCTCCCTCCTCCTCTTCTTTATCCTCCTTTCCTCTTCTTCCTTTCCTTTCCTCCCCTCCTCCTCTCCCTTTTTTTCCTTCTCCTCCTCCCCCTTTTCCTCCCTCTCCTCCCCTCCTCCCCTCTTCTTCCTTTTCCTCTTTCTCCTTTCCCTCCCCCTCTTCCTTCTCCTCCTCCCCTTTTCCTCCCTCCCCTCCCCTCCCTCTTCCCCCCTTTCCTCCCCTCCACTCCTCCCTCCTCCTCCCCTTCTTCTCTCCCTCCTCTTCCTCTCCTCTCCTCTCCTTCTTCTCCTCTGCTTTTCTGTCATCCTTTCCCCTCCTCCTCTTCTCCCTTCTCTCTTCTTTCTTTTTTCTCCTTTCCCCTTCTCCTCCCCTTCTTCCCCATCCCTCTCCTCCTCTTCCTTTCTTTCCCTTCCCTTCCCTTCCCTTCCCTTCCCTTCCCTTCCCTTCCCTTCCCTTCCCTTCCCTCCCCTCCCCTCCCCTCCCCTCCCCTCCCCTCCCCTTCCCTTCCCTCTCCTCCTCCTCCCTCCCTTCCTCCCTCTCTTCCTCCTCCTCCTCCTTCTTTAGATAGTGCAGGCTGGTTGGTGGGATAAGAAGTAGATGTGAAACAATCCTCAGAGCCTTGTGTGCCAGCATCAAACAACAAGGACCTGGTCTGGAAACAAGGTAGAAGGTGAGGATTGACCTTTGAGATTGTTCTTTGACCTGAGTCAACATATCACAGACCCTTCCTCCCCCAGCACACAGACATAAAATGTGACAATTATAATTTTATGCTCTAGCAGACTGGGCACTTTGCTTTGAAAGGTCTGGAAGGAGAAGTTCAGAGAAACTGTTACACTGGGTGTGGTGCAGGATCCTCATGCACACACGTACACACGCATCCATCCATGCATGCATGCATGAACACACAGCAGCCTGAGCCTTCTGACTGACCGTGGAGGCGGTTGTTCTTCTGCGGGTCAGCTCATGAGGTACAACTTTGTCACCAGCCCACTCTTCTTATGCACAAACTTAGGCAAACGGGTAAGACACCAGGCTGTGATCAAGCAGTCCCTAGTAGGTGGAATAACTGGGAGAACCCTATGTTTTCAAATACACCATGCTGATCATGCTAATCCCATCTGACAGGATCCTAGACTCACTGGGGAGACCAGCCTGTGGGGGATTACCTTGACAACATTAATTGATATGGGATGACGTAGCTTGCTTTTGGGCAGAGGATCCTGGGCTGTATCAAGTGGAGGAAGTGTTCTCTGCGTACTGACTGTCCATGAGATGTGAACAGCTGCCTACCTGGACTCACCCATCATGGTTGACTGTGTTCTTGAACTGTGAGCCAGAGTAAAACCCTTCTCCCTTGGGATGCCTTTGTTTGGGGAATTTTACTACAGGGACATGAAAGTAAACACACACACATACCACACACACACACACACACCATACCTCTCCCACCATACACACATACCACACACCCACCATACCCCCCACACCATACCCCCCACACCATACACACACACCACACAAACATACACACATATATACAAACACACACCACACACACACCTACCACACACACACATACACACACACAAAAATCACACACACCACACACACATATGACACACACACACACCACACGCACACCACACAGACACATATACCACACACATACACCACACATACACATACCACACACACGCACATACCACCCAGACACACCGCAGACAAACAAACAAACACACACACACACACATACTACAGGCATGGAGGCAAGGAGGGAGGGAGGGGGAGGGGAAGTAGAAGAAATGGTCTGATTTTGGTATTAATATTTTTTAATATTGATTCCTACCATGTATTCTACAACATGTTTTATTTGTTTCATTTTATTCTGATTCCCAATATTCTCACAAGATTTCCTTTTCTCGTTAGTCATTGGTTTTTTTTTTCCCTCTCTGCTGTATAGCATTCTGTTGAACAAATATTCCACACTTATGAGATGTCCGTTCAATGGTGTACATGCATGTGACTTGTTCTAATTATTCATTATCAATATACAGAATTTTTAAAAAAAGTGCGCTGCTAAAGCCATCTTGTTCCTTCAAGTTAAATTGTATGTGTCTGTGTGTGGGTGCGTGCTCATGAATGCAGGTCTCTGTGGAGGCCAGAAGAGGGAGCTAGATCCCCTGGAGCAGCAGTTACAGATAGCCATGGGATGCCATGTCGGTGCCAGGAATTAGTGTCAGGTCCTCTGGATGAGCAGCCAGCACTCTTAGCCATTGAGCCATCTCTCCAGCGGTGATGTTATTTTATTTGTGTGTGTGCAAGCTGGCCAGGCAGCAATCCCTGTGGATCCTTCTGTCTCTACCTCTTCTTGGGTTTGAACTCAGGTCCTCAGCATGTTATCCACTGAGCCATCTCTTCTGTTCTAAGCAGCCATTGTTATTGTTATTGTTATTGTTATTGTTATTGTTGATGTCATCATTGTCATCATCATCGTTAGAATTTTACTTTGTAGCCCAGGCTGGCTTTGAACTTATGTCCTCCTGCCTCAACCTCCTAAGTACTAGATGTAGAGGCCTCCGCCTTGCCCACCTGGCAGCTGTTGTTAACACATGAACTTTAACCCATTGTGTCCTGCTGAAGTCATCCTGTTCCTGCAAGCGTGGGTGTCATGTGCCACATGTGTCATGTGGTTTTCGTAATCTGGATGCTCCTTTGAGGATGAGACATCCACCGATGGGATTCTGACAGTTACTCTTAGATGGGGCCCGGGCCTCACACCCTGCCTCACACCAATGCTCTGACCAAGCTGCAGGCTCCTGGAGGTGACCCACTTCCAGGCTCAGTTGGTGCCAGCCTGCCCGCTGGGGCCGCCTGTTGCGGTTCGCATGGGACCACATGGATTGAGGTCACGGAGCAGATGGTAGTAACATTCGGTTGGGAGCTGCCAGGCTACACTGGAATAAGTGACCCGGACATAAAAGCACACACATCATCGTCCCCTCTTGCCATTTGGCCCATGGCTCTGGGATCTGTGCCTTCCCAGTGCCTGTGTGGCTTCTTCCCAGAGGCTGGGCTGTCCTCATGCATCTCAGGCGGGAGGATGGAAGTGAGCATCGCACAGCAGAAAAGGCACCTCGGCTCACAGCCCCTGCCCTGCCCTTCCGAGAGTGCTTGGAGCACCCAGGAGTCCTCAGCTCATTAGTGGATGCTATTCTTAGGGTTATCACTGATGCCATTTTACAGATGGAGACATGGAGGAAGGAGCCGGATGACCCAGGAACTCAGAGTACCTGAGGGCCAGAGAGGACTTTCTGCAACCCTCCCTAAATATAAAGGCAATGGGTGGGAGCATAGAAATATTGAATTACATAAAGTTTAAAAACAAAAGCAAAAGCAAAAAATGCTGCTCTTAAAATGATGGGCTGGCAAGATGGCACTCAGTTAAAGAAGCTTGCCACCAAAGCGGATGGCCTGAGTTCAGTCACTGGAACCATGTAGAAGGACAGGATGAATTCCTTCTAGCTGTCGTCTAACCTCTGTGCTACTCACAGCCTCGTCCAGCCTGCCACACCCACTCACACCCACACACCAGACACACCACATTGCATACACACACACACACACATACAAACACACACACACAGCCACACAGGCACACAATACATATACACAGATGTACACACAGACACATACACACAAACACATGCACACATACATACACACTCAGACACACAGACACACAAACATACACACAGATGTACTCATAGACACACACACAGACACACACACACCAGACATACCACAGTACATACATACACACAAACACATGCACACATACATACACAGCCACACAGGTACACACATACATATACACAGATGTACACACAGACACATACACACAAACTTATGCACACATACATACACACTCACACACAGACACACAAACAGATGTATTCACAGACACACACACAGACATATGCACAAACACATGCGCACACACATACATACAAACACAGGGACACATGCACACAGACACACAGACACTCACATACCAGACACACCACACATACACATACATACACACTCACACACACAGACACACAGGCACAAACACAGACACACACATACACACAAACACATGCACACTCACATGCACACTCACATGCACGCACATACACATAGGTACACACAGACAGACACATGTTAAATAAATGTAATTTAGAAAACAATGCTCTTAAAACACCCCCAGACAATTTTTTTTTTATTTTTTTGTGACATTATAGTTCTGCTTCTTTCGGTTTGGCTCACAGATATCTCAAAATGTCAGGAAAAACCTCCAACCCTGTAAGCATATGTGTATTTATTTGCTCTTGACTTTATATCCTTCAGGGTTGACTGTGCCACAGGGCAGGGAGTTTTCAATGACCAGTCAATGAATGAGGGAATGAATGCAGGAATCAGAGTTATGGCTAAAATCTAGCTTGATAAAATCATACAGAGTAAACTCCAAACAGGAAGTGTTCACTCACAATCTTTTTTAAATGTTTTATTTTTAAAAGAAGATTTATTTTATTTATATGCATACACTGTAGTTGTCTTCAGACACACACCAGAAGAGGGCATCAGATCCCATTATAGATGATTGTGAGCCACAATGTAGTTGCTGGGAATTGAACTCAGGTCCTCTGGACGATCAGTCAGTGCTCTCAACTGCTGAGCCATCTCCCCAGCCCTCCATGGTGATTTTTAACCCCATCAAACCAGTGATCAAGATTAACCATCACAGAGCAGGGAGGTGTTTATTGTTTAATTATGTGTAGGGGTGTGTGTGTATAGGTGTGTGTATGTGTTTGTGTGTGTGTCTGTGTGTTTGTTTGTGTGTGTGTGTGTGCATGTTTGTATGTGTGTAGGTGTGTGTGTCTGGGTGTGTGTATGTGTGTGTTGAGTGTGTACATGTATGTACATGTAGGTGTGTGTATGTTTGTGTGTGTTTGTAGGTGTGTGTGTATGTCTGCAAGAGAGTGCAGGGGCCAACAGAAGCCAGTGACATTAAATTTTCTGGAGCTGGAGTTACAGGTGAGCATGAACCACTTGACATTGGTAGTGAGGATTGAACCTGTGTCCTCTGCAGGAGCAGCAAGTGCTCTTAACCACTGAGTCATCTCTTCAGCCCAGGAAGGAATGAGTGAGGCCAAGATTCCTAGGTGGTACACTTCTCATTTCTTCTTTTACCCCATTGCCTAGCAACCATCTGCTGAACACATTCTTGCCTAGAGAAGCAACCTGGACCTTGACGTCAGAAGGTCTGTGGTTGCAGTTTGTCTTATGCTGGTTTTGATGTCATCACTTCAAGGCTCAGAGCTCAGATCCTTAAGCATTAAAATAGGTGGACACACACACACACACACACACACATCCTTGAGACTGTTGCTACCACAATCTGTTAGGCACCATGGGTGGGATGTGCCTTGGCACACAGTAGGTGCTCAAGCCCACACAGCAGATGTCACATAGTGAATAAGAGCTGGGAGTCAAGACATTTGTCCCTGTGTTCCATGGGATCTTTCTCAGGGTGCAGCGCACAGAGCATTTTCTTCCTGATAGAAGGACAGAAACCGGTGATTGGAGGCTAATGACAGGGCCGGTGTGTCCCAGCTTGCCTCTGTAGCGGCACTTTCATGAACAGTGCTCCGAGGCCTTCTCCAGCCCCTGGCTAAAGGCAGGACCAGACCCAGCTCAGCCCTAATGGTACTAATCCCTCCATAAACAGCCTTTCATCCCCGCATCAGGCGGAACTTAATAACCACCATCCTCAGCCCTATTCTGCCCAGCCTTCCATTTACCAGCAGAGTTATGAGCCTAGATATTTTCTGCCCTAGGGGAGGAACTGTGGCACCAGAGGGCTTAGGAACATGCCCCAGGCTCTGCCACAAGCCAGACCTAGAGTCTGGTCCCTAAATTAACATCTTCTGATGGCTTGAAGCCTCCTACCCCCAACCCCAGAAAGGTGCAGAAGGATTTATTTAATTTTTTATTTATTAGAAGGATGAATGCGTTGATTGAGATGGGGTCTCATGTAGCCCAGGTTAGCTTCAAACTCATGATGAGGTAGATGATGATCTTGAATACCTGATCCTCATGTCTCTAATTCCTGTGTGTTAGCGTGGGATCCCCATGCCCTGCTTATGGTTGCTGGGGCTCAAACATATGTTTCTGTGTGTTAGGCAAACACTCTACCAACAACGCTATCCCTGGCTCGTTTGCTTACTTTTATTTTTGAGATAGGGTCTTGTTGTGAAGTCCAGGCAGGCCTTGAACTTACAATTCAGCTTTAGCTCCCTGAGTGTAAGCATTAGAGATGTCACCTACCCTTTCATGAATGGAATGCAGGATCTCATTAAATGTCCACGTGTGGCTGTCACTGTGCTGATGCTTAGGGTACGGGGACCAACACGAGAAGCAGAAATGGCAGCCCATGGATGTCAACATCTATCAGAACAACAACAGCAGCAACAACAAAATAAAATAGCAGGTAAATAATTAAACAAGATGCGTCAAGCTCAAAGCACAGCAAAGCAAAGCAGAGCAGAGCAGAGCAGAGCAAAGCAAAGCAAAGCAGGCAAGCAAGCAAGTAAGCAAACAACAACCCCCCACCCCCAACACCAAACAAACTTCAGCAATTATGTAAGGTGTCTATAAAGTAGAACCCAGCTATCTCAAACCAGCTGTGGAAACTGAGGCAGGAGGATGATGCGTTTGAGCCAGCCTGAGATCCAGAGAGTCTCAGAACCAACCGTGTAAAACAGGTGTGGCGTGAGCCTGTAATTCTAGCACCTGGAAGATCTGGGAGACGGAGTTGGAGGGTGGGCAGTTCAAGGTCATTTCAGAAGTTTGAAGTCAGTGTGGGATGTGTGATTCCCTGGTTTTGTTGTTTTCTTCGTTTGTCTTGTCTTGGTTTTCCAACAACAAATTTTATTTGTATCTTGAAGCTTCTGAAGAAATTATAGACACCGGTTAGCTCATTTGACCCTCCCCCATTTTGGGGACAGGCAGAACTGTCTTTGGTATGGCAACAGAACTATAACATTCCTGGGGGACTTGGTTATTGTCACGTTCAGTATTTGGCTTACAATCACCTTGGTATCTATCCAAGCAGGCTGAGAGTCCATGGCCAGTGCCCAGATCTGAGGAAGTGTCTGCCCCAGGAGATGGATGGGGTTTGCTCGGGGCAGGGAGGGTCTCCGTGCTTTTCCAGGAGCTGCACCTCACTTCTGCAGGTGCTGAGGACTGAAGAGGGTGAGGGCCAGTTCAGAGCCAGTAAATCTAAGGAAGGGGGCAGGCGAGACTGAAGTGTCGATCCCGGCCCCAGTATCCTGAATAATCATTTTTACCTCAGCTAGAAGTAGTTTGGTTGTGACCAAGAATTCTGATGACTTTCATAAAAGTTCCACCCAAGCCAGGCGTGGTGGCTCATGTCTGTAAGCAGGCATAGGCAGCAGGCTCAGTATGAGTTTCAGATCATTCTTGGGTACCTCGTGGATTCCAGAACAAAACCAAAATGAAATGAGAACTCCCTTCCCAAATCTATACATTCATCCACCCGTTCACCCATCCATCCATCCATCCATCCATCCATCCATCCATTCATTCATTCATCTGTCCATACATCTGTCTGCCTGTCCACCTATTCACCCACCCATCCATCCCTCCACCTATAGATATATCTATCACCCACACATTTGTCCATCCATCTCCTGACCTGCCCATCTGTCTGTCTATCCATATATCCATGCAAACAGTCAACTACCTACTCTCCCCCACTCACTTATCCTCTATCCACACAAATGTCCATCCACTCATCCATCCATGCCCAGTCAGAACAGGTGTGCTCCATGCCCACTTTAACCATCTTGTCTCATTTCCTCACTGCAGACAAGCTGGACCCTATGTTCCTCTCTGTAAAACCTGCTTTAGTTCCACCACATATTACCTTCCCCTGGGAAGTTCTATCCTTGTATATCCTCATGGCTTCTCCCTCCCTCTCTGCCCTACTTCCTCCCCCTTCCTCCCTCCCTCCCTCCTTCCATGTATTTATTTATTTCCTTGTTTGTTCACACTTCACCAAATGGGGATTTTCCCTTTTCTTTTATATAATTTGCTCTCTTTCTTTCAACAGGGTCTATCTCTATCTATCATCTATCTATCTATCTATCTATCTATCTATCTATCTATCTTCTGCTATCTATCTATCTATCTTTTACCATCTATCAATCTATCTTCTATCTATCTATCTTCTACTATCTATCTATCTCTATCTATCTATCTATCTATCTATCTATCTATCTATCTATCTATCTATCTACCATCTTTCTATATCCTATATCCCTGGTTGGCCTTGAACTCCTGGCAATCCTCCTGCCTCAGGCTCTCAGTGCTGGAATGCAGGATTGCACGACCCCCATGGCTGCATCTCCTCCTAGTTCTTCTTGGATTCACCGCCTCCTCACTGTTCCTCAGTAGCCCACAGGTTATGTGTGTGCTGTAAAACTCGTCTTTCTTGTTTACTGTGTACACTGCTGACTCTCAAGTGGACAATGAATTCTACATTGGAGGACAATTTCTCTGCTTTCTTTATTGATGTGCTCCCAGGCACAGGGGAGATGTAACAGAAACTCACTGGAGACCTAGAAATCAGGCCAATATCTCCTGTAAGCTTCCAACTTGTTCCTGGGGAATCTGACCAGACCTTTCTGGAATAGCTTTCTTTATATCCAGAGCCTGCACAGCAGACTCCAGGGGAATTACTACACTACTGTGCCCTTAAGAGATGCCCTGAACTTTGCACGCAAGCTGTGAACTTGGCTCTTACAGACTCCTTGTCCTGCTCAGGAAAACCCGAGGCCAAGGAGGGGAAAAAGTGAGCGCTTCACACATTCATCTTCAAAGCACTTAATAAACGCTCAAGTAATTAATTCCCCCTGCTCCCTGGGAAGTGGGTTTTATTGTTGTTGTGTTGGCAACAAGGAAATGCCTGTGCTGTTGATGCTCCATCTTTTCCCAGGCCTGCAGAGCGAGCTGTGAGCAGTGCCAGAAAGGCATTGGCACCCATGGAGTTTCTGGCCAGGAGGCCTGCTGGCTGCCTGTTGGTGGGCAGAGGCATGCGGGTGGATGGAAAAGAGCTTTAGACAGCCTGGGAATAAAGCTGTACTGAGAACTGGGAGCTCATGAAGCTGTGGAGATGAGGGGAGCACCCTGGATAGGACTTGCTCCTGCATTTTCAGGTTGAAGCTGGGGCTTCTTGATGTAGGCCAGGAGTTCACAGGAAATGAAGTGACTTCATTCATCCTCCCTGGATGATCAGGGTCTCCCTAACATCATCTGCATTTCAAATTTTTCTTTTGCTTAAAAATGTTTAACATCCCCCCTCTCCCTCTCCCCTCTCCCTCCCCCTCCCTCTCTCTCCCTCCCCTTCCCCCTCTCCCTCCTCTCCCTCCCCTTCCCCCTCTCTGAATGCACAAATGCCACAGTGCCTGTGTGAAGGTCAGAGGGTAACTTGCTGGAATCAGAACCCATGCTGCCTTGAAGTTCTTGTCAATGTTCTTGCATTAACCTTTTCCCCATCGCCACCTCTTGCCTAAAGTTGGGATTCAAACGTATGCCACCATGCTGGTGCAAACAGGAAATTTCAAGACTAAGATTTCCAGGCATGGTGGTGCACATCTTTAATTGCAACACTCAGGGATCAAAGCTGAAGCAGGAACTCTGTGAGTTCAAAGCCAGCTTGGTCTACATAGTGAGTTCCAGACCAGCCAGAACTACATAGAGAGATCCTGCCTCAAAACAAACAAAACAAAGCAAATCAAAACGAGTGAGTATTACTCTAGACAGCCTCACTCAAGCCAGGAATCCTCATCTGTAGATGGCTTTGTAAGTCCCTGTCAGTCTGCCTCCTGTATCCTCAGAAGGGTGTGGACACCAGCCAGAACCTCCACACATGTAACCAAGAGAACTGACTCTCACAGATTGTCCACTGTTTATTTCAGTTTGAGACAGGGCCTGTCATTGGTCTCAGCTTCACAGAATAGGCCAGATAGGCTTGCCATCAAGACCCAGGTGCCTGCCTGTCTCTGTCTTTGCAGGCTGGGATACTGGATGCTGGAGAGGCAGCTCAGGTCTCCTCAACACAGCAAGCACTTGACCAACCGGGCCTGCTTGTCCTTTGGAAAGTCAGTTGTGATTGGAAGGTGTTTTGCTGGGGCAATCATGGGAGGTAGTGTTGTCCTGATGTGGATGGACACAGGTGAAAGGCTAAGGCAGGCTCAGGAAGAAACCTTTAGCTGAAGCAGACACAGGTGAAAAGATGTTCTGCTAAAGCAAGGACGTGAAAGGACAGCTGATGAAGGATTCTTCGCTAATGACATTCATGTATTGGTCCGCCTTACACTGCATAGTTGAGTGTCATTTGTCAGGACTCTGTAAAGAGAAATGCACCAAAACAAAATTTCTGGTGGTGTGCTGCAGTTTCTTGCCACTTCCTCGGGCTCAGGCTGACTGGCAGAGTGATGTCAGCTGAGACAGATGCAAGTGCTGAGGCAAGACCTGTGGAGGACGGGTGATGTTTGGAGGGATTATAAATAGGCCCAACGGACAGTGGTGGAGATGGAGCTTGGCTTGCTTCTAGAGCTCGCTGTGCAGTGCTTGCTGGTCTTGCTTCTTTTCTGATCTTCGCTTCCCTGAAAGAGGCATAGCTGAGAAGTTTTCCTGACATTCTTGTTGGCTCTGGTCCCTCCTGCTGATTTGTGGTTGCTGATTCGTGTTTGCCATCCCAACACTACTGAGCTGGACTGCTGGTGTATCCATGAAGCATTTGCGTGGGGATCCAGCTGCTGCCGCTGCTGACCTGTGAGCTGAACTGCCAAGCTCCAGACAACGCAGATGGGAGTGGCTCCAAAGAACCCTTTCTAAACAGGTCCACTTCCTCTGTATCCTTTCTTTTCCACTACCTCTGGTGGTGGTGGTGGTGGGGCTACAAGGATGGTTAAAGCGTTTACGAACCATCATTAAAAATAGGATTTGAAAAAAAATTAAAGTCACACAGAAGCCTGGTTTTGACTGAAGTGAGAGCCAGGATCAGAGAAACCTGGAATCCTCAGGTTTTTACTGAGCCTGCTCCATGACAGTAGTGGGGAAGGAGGTGGAATTTGGCTTTGGTAGAAATTCAGAAGCGTTGACTGGTGGAGATGAATCTGTGTACAAGGTCAGGTTCAGCCAGCCATTTGGCCTCAGTTTGAATCAACAAGCCTTAGAGCCTTTCCACAGCCCATCCTGGAGGCGGGTATCTGACCGGAGCGGCTCCTTCTCGCACAGGTTTTCTGATCAATACTTCAGCTTCATAAGCACATCTATGCTCCATCCATTTTTATATCAACAGAAAATGCTTTCCAGATGTAGGTTTGGAGGTGACAGGCTCCGAACTGCTGAATTTTTATTTTCTGTTAGGCTTTTCAGCCCAGCCTGGCAGAGAGCCTATTGTTTTTACATAAAAAGGGCCAGTCTGACCTGCCTAATAAGCAGAAGGAATTTGCAGGGACCAGGGGGAAGTGTAGGAATGCGGCTTTCAGATCCGGATGATGAGAGAGACGTGGCCCGGTCCCCAGGGCTCTCAGGTTTTAGGCTCCTCTGCCCACAATGTCACCCATTGTCTCCTGATGATGTGTGCTAAGTGATTCAGAGCCTGTGTGCACGGCCCCAGAGCAGACCACTGGCTGGGCTGTTGGGAAAGTCTCTGTGGGTGCCTGTGAACCTGGAAGGAGCATGAAGATGGTAGTTCCAGGTCTCCAGTTCTCTTAGGGAAGTCGAGTTGTTCAAGTGACTGGCAGGTAACAGGCAGGTCCTGAATGATCGTGAGCTCTGTGTGAACAGTGTACTTGAGGAAGTCAGAGGACAACTTCCGGGAGTCTGTTCTCTCCTTCCACCCTGTGGGCCTCAGTGAGCGAACTCATATCATTCAAGCTTGTCAGAAAGTGCCTTTACCCACTGAGCCATTTTCTTTGTTGTTTGAGACAGGGTCTCATGTAGTCCAGGCTAGCCCTGAGCTCCTCTCCATCTTTCTTCTAATACTCAAGTGCTGGGGTTCCAGGGGTGTGCCACCGGGCTGTACATATTACTTCTGTGAATCGATCAACTGAAGAATGAAAATGTTTGAATTAAAATTGCCTTTGTTTAAACAGGTACAAGTTCCCCCTCCCCCATAATTTTCTGAGTGGATACTTAGCAGATGCTATGTCATCTACAGGCAGTTTAGACTGGATGGGAAGACACATAGGGTATAGGTAAATACTCCATTTTCTATAAGGGACCTGAGCCTCTATGGATTTTGACATTAATGGTGTATTGTTGAACCAGCTTTCCTATAGGTACCAAGACATGGGTTTACATGATTCTTCATGATCTCTCTCTCTCTCTCTCTCTCTCTCTCTCTCTCTCTCTCTGTGTGTGTGTGTGTGTGTGTATGTGTGTGTGTATGTATGTATGTATGTATGTATGTATGTATCTGCCCATTTATTTATTTGGATTTTTAGAGAGAAGGTTTCTCTGGGTAGTTCCAGTTATTCTGGAATTAGCTCTGTAGACCAGGCTCCCCTGAATTCACAGAGATCTTCCTGCCTCTGGCTTCCCTGAGTGCCGTCACTAAATGTGTGTACCACCATGCCTGGCTCCTCTACATTCTTCTTAAATGATGCTCATGGAATTACACTCTTGTGTTGTACAGATGTTGGGACTCACTCAGGGGTCTGTGATAAGGCAGGATAGAGCCCAGATATGGATCTGTAGAGTCTGACTCTAGAGATCTTGTATATGACCCCTTGGTATAGAGCTTGCCCAATTCCGTTGACAAAATGTTCCAGCCTTGAATGGGCCCCTGTGTTGGAGTTGGCAGGTATGTGTGTGTGTGTGTGTGTGTGTGTCTGTGTGTGTATCTTGTCATGTATATGCATATACACATATACACATATATATGCAGGCAAGAGGCTTATACACAAAAGATAAAATTTTTTTTTAAATTATATTTATTCATGTGCACGTAGGGTACCTCACTCCAAGTGAGTACAGTGCCTGAGGAGGTCAGAAAATGGCATCAGATCCTGCTGGAGCTGGAGTTACAGGTGGTCATGATTCTCCTGACATTGATGCTTGAAATCAAACCCTGGTCCTCTGGAAGATTAGCCATCTCCCCATCTTTCTAGTCCATTGATTCTCTTTTAAAAGAAAAGAGATCTATTCAAGTTCCTTCAACAAGACCGTCTTTTAGCAATTAGCAGTCAGTCTCTAGTCTAAGAGGATAATCATCTTTTCCATAACCCTTGTTTGAGTTTTTGCAAGCATGGTTAAGAAATTATAGAGAATAAACAGATTATTAGAAGGTATACATATTTCTCTTCGATTCTCCCTAGCTTTGGTTTTCCAGAGGTTACAACTATAGATCTTTGGACTGGAGAAGAGGAGGTACCCAGAGAATGGAGGTGTGTCTTACATGTTGGGCCACACCCCCTTGATTGGTCTCTGCAGGCCATCATTAAACCTGAGTGAGAGAGGATGACCCTTGCCATTTGGCCACCCTACCTGCACGTTAGTCGCCTGGCCCTGTCTGCACGTCTGAGCCAGGAAGCCTCGTATCTGTAGAGGACTGTTTTTCACTCCCCCATTTTACTCTACCTAGGTCTTCACCTGTTCTCTTCGGCCTTGGCATCTCTCCTTGCTATCTAGCTGCCGTTCTGTGTGCCTCAGTCTTATGACTGTGTCCTTGGGAGTCACTGAGCATCTGGGATGCTCAGATGTTTACTCTGTAAATTGGGGGCGCAGGTGGTCCTTGAATTCCAGGTCTGAAAACTAATCACTGTCACCGGGGAGTGGCTGGTTTGGTTAGTAAAGGTAACGTGTTCTTTCTCAGAAGGAGGACTTGGAAGGGGTGATAGGGAAGGAGAATCTCCTAGATGTGGCTCCTCCTGACTGGACCCGTGCCTCCATCACAGTCTGCTTGATGGATTACTTCTTTGATGTGTGCAGTTGTTGTCTCTGTCTCCATGGTGACCGCATCTCATGGAGCTTCTTCTCATCCCCCAGTGAACTTCCTGTCTCCACTGCTCTCTCCTGCCTCTAACCTTCCCTTCCCTCCTCATCCTCCTCTCTCTTCTGACAGGGTCTTGCTATGTCGCCCAGTCTGTCTTTAAATCCAAGTTTCAAATTCACTCCTCTGCCTCAGCCTCCTGTGTGCCGAGATTCCAGGCATGCATGCCTAACAACGGAGCCCTTTGCTTTGCTCTATAATCTCTCTCAACCTAAGGCTATGATTGCAAAAACTGCTTATTTTAAAGACTGTCCTGTGCGTTCCCCCCGGACTGGGAGCCAAATAGAGCAAGCCTCCCCCAAAGACCCAAACACACACGGACCACCACCGCGGCCCTCTCAAGCCCAGGGCAACTGACAGGCCCTCATTGACTGCCACAAATGACCCCACAGCCACGAGCCCAACCGAAACCTTGCGCGTGTGCACCCTCAATCGCCACCTCAACCGTGATCCGGACACGCCCACCCTCAGGCTGGGTCTAGTCCTTCTAGGGCCTGTACTGATCCTTAGATTAGCTGAAGTGTCTTCTCAAAGAGGAAAGAGAACCTGACCTTGATAGAAGCACCTAGGGATGAAAATAAAGCATCCTTGACTTTAGACACAGAGCTGGGAGAAAGGAAGGATAAGGAGATGTCTAGGGGGCACTTCAGGTCAGTGAGGGTGGCTTTGTCAAAGACATGAAGCAGACAGATTTACAAAGAACAAAAGATAGGTCTAATGTCATAAGCAAGAGCCAGAATCATGAATGAAGGAGGTAGCCTGTAATCCCAGCATGTAGAAGGCAGGAAGATGGAGATTTCAAGGCTAGCCTGAGCTACACGGACTGAGTTCAGTTTTACCTTGTCTTTCACATAATGAGCTCGGTATGGTGGCACACACTTGTCATCTCAGCCGTTTGGGATGTGGATCGGTGGCAGGAGGATCTGGAGTTCAAACAACCCTGGCTACATAGGAAGTTTAATAGCAGCCTGGGCTACATTCGACAAGGTCTAAACAATGAGAAAGTAGATAGGGGGTCAGAGTGTAAATGCTGTCAGAAGGCTCTCTGAAACCTTCTCTTTTAATATTCTTTGGGCAGGAAGGGAAGGTGTTGACAGTGTAGAGACAGGGGCATCAATCTGAGAGGCAAACCTCCACACCTACCCTATGCTTTTTGGAGGGAGAGACCAGGCTGCAGGCTGTGTGGCAATATGCACTCCAGGGTTGTCCCACCAAAGCTAAAGTGCAGGTGTGAGCGGTCAAGATGAGGAACGGCAGACTTCTCGAATTCTCCTTGAACGAATCCCCACATTCAGAGCAGAACGGGGCGCGAGGACCCCGCCTCCCCAGCACACATCTGCTGCGCACATTGCCACCGTGCATGTGCTCAGCTTGTTCAACAGGAGCGGAATTAGCTCCTCTCATTATTCCCCCATGTCGCTTTAAAACCACACTTGACTGTGAAGGGGTCTCTGCCGAACTGGAGGTACCGGCTCAGCTTCCTAAATGCAGGGGTTGGGGGTGGCGAGAAGACAGGCTGGCTGGAGATTCGAGCTCGGAGACGCTCCACGGTGGGCTTTAACACTGCTCCACCACATCCGGGACTGGGCATCCTTGAGAGTACACGGGTAATGACTGGCCTCAAGAGGAGGCTGAGTGATGCGGGGGCAAAGCAAGGTGGTTTGGAAAGCTGGAAAGAGGGGGTTTCTTGTGCCTTCGTTCTGCTTCGTTCCGCATCTTGACTCTTTTAAGGGAAGGAGCAGGGAGCTCTCACCTGCATTTTGGCTGAGGTCGGACAACCCTGGAGTGTGTCACAGCACGACCTGCAGCCTGGGCTCTCCCTCCAAGAAGAATGGGGTGGGGGCCCTCATTGTGTCTCCTGGAGGGGAGTATCCAGCTCCCCAGAGGCTAGCTCACAGGGAGAAGAACACTGAATGTTTCCACAGCAAGCAGCTAGTCTTAGCTGAGCCTTTTGATGTGCCAAAGATGAGATGCTCAGTTTTCTTTGCCTGAGCTGTTTGTCTCTGAGGTGTGTGATACTGAACCCATTTTATAAATGGATAAACTGAGACTTGGATGCCCATCTAAAGCCACACACATTGAGTAAGCCATCGTGGGTGTGGTATGTGGATTCAGGTCTCTCTGGATTCAAGACATGACTCCAGAAATCTTTTTTTTTTTTTTTTTTTTTTTTTTGAGACAGTGTTCCTCTGTGTAGCCGTGGCTGTCCTGGAACTCACTCTACTCACTCTAAACCAGGCTGGCCTCGAACTGAGAAATCTGCCTGCCTCTGCCTTCCAAGTGCTGGGATTAAAGGCATGCGCCACCACTGCCTGGCGGACTCCAGAAGTCTTAACTAAGTCTCTATTTTCCCATCTTTAAAATGGGACTAACCACTGAATCTACATTATATGACCCACTCGATACTTGAATGATATTTAAGGCAAGTGTCAATGCAAGAAACATGGAGGCTACTTCATAATCTCTTTTTCTCTCTCTCTCTCTCTCTCTCTCTCTCTCTCTCACACACACACACACACACACACACACACACACACACAGAGGCACACAGTGAATGCTAATTAATCAGGGTCTAGTCAATGTAGACCTGTAATCCCAGCCACTGGAGAGGCTGAGGCACGAGGATTGTCAATTCAAGGCTTGCCTTGGGATACAGAGTGTATTCAAGGTCAGTTTAGAATGCTTGGTGAGATCCTATGCCAAAATAAATACACATAAGAGCTACAGATATGGTTTGATGGTAGTGTGCTGGCCTGATATGCATGAGGCCCCTGGTTCAAGTCCCAGCATCACTGTGTGCGTGCGTGCGTGCGTGCGTGTGTGCGTGCGTGCGTGTGTGTGTGTGTGTGTGTGTGTGTGTGTAAAGGCAGAGAGCTTTTGCACATTGCATAGCATGAGCAAAGCTCTAATTTTTGCTCTTGGTAAAGCAAGGCCAATCAGCCACCAAAACCTGCATAGAAAGTAAAAGAGCCTTAAGGAGCTGGGGAATGGGGTGGAAACCAGTTTGATAGCATGCTTGCCCAGCCCCACTCAATCCCAAGTATCTCCCAAAAACAGTCTGTGGTAGCACAGATCTGTAATGCCAGCATATGGGAACAGAGAGGCAGGAAGATCATCAAAGTTCATGACCGGCCTGAAGTACCTTGTCTTCATAAAGCAAAACAGGACAGGTGAGACATCTCAGCACATTGCCATAGAAACCTGATAACCTCAGTTTGGTGCCCAGGACACCCATAAGAAATTTAAAAATAAATTTAAAATATGCTAATTAAAAAAAAAGCCATCGAGAAGGCTCGGTGGCAGGCAATGGCACTTGCCAAAATAGCCTCACGACCCGAGTTCCATACCCAGAACGTACATAAAGGTGGAAAGAAAGAAGCCACCCCACAGATTTGTCCCCAGTGGCACATCCACTGTCCTGCTCCTTCTGCATACACACACACCCAAATAAATAAATAAATAAATAAATAAATAAATAAATAAATAGCAAAAGCAAAACCTCTCTTGCAGAAAACCTCCCTCTTCCCACCCCAGGGACATCAGTACAGACAGAAAAAAATAAATCCGAGACGAGCTCATCTCCCCCCTCGCTTTTCACAAAGTCTTCCCATGACGTAGGTGCTGGACCAAACCCAAAGCCAGGGTTTGGGCTGGGACTCGATTTTTATCAGAATCGGCTTTTCCCAAGCAGACTGCACATGCCATTGATATACAATACAGTGTTATTTATGACTTGTTGAAGACCCACAGTCTGTTCAGCCCTTTACAAGAGATAAAGAAGATAAGCCCCGAGCCCCTGGGAGGCTTGCAATGTGAGTTGCTCCGACTCCGACTCCGGAGTGAGCTACACTAGCTGAGGGTCTGGATGCTCACAGCAAGTTGTCAGCCCTTGCCTGCCTGGTTTATTCGTGAGGAGAGTGGCTCAGCAAGGATCTGAGAAGATCTGACCCTTGGCACGGGAGAAGCAATAACAACATATGGTATTGAAATTAGCTAAAAATTAAGAAGCCTTTCAAAAATTCCAAACCACGAGTAGTGAGGTTTTCATTTTCTTCCCAAAGTCTTGAGTGTCTCCTGGTTTCACACTGCTTAATCTCCGAGGGGCAGGAGGGGAAGGTGGCTTTTCAATGGGAAGGGATCTATAAACAGATTTTATTTTGCCTGGAAGGTAATTCTAGGAATCTGGGGTTGTCTTAAGGTTCTGGTAAACCTGGTTTGTCCTTGCTTTCAGGACATTGATCATCACCCAGTCTGCCTAAGAGAGAGGATAGGTCCCAAGGAGCCGGCTAAAGAAGTCTGGGGTGTTGTTAGCCCCGCAGTAAACTGGGCCCTCTATCATAGCACTCATGGAGGGGGCTGAAAAACTGGGTGGGTAAGAGCCGCCGACAGGCTTATGTCCAGCTATTTATCCCTGTGTACTCCAGCATGGGTCCTGTCTTAGTTAGGGTTTTACTGCAGTGAACAGACACCATGACCAAGGCAACTCTTATACGGACAACATTTAATTGGGGCTGGCTTATAGATTCAGAGGTTCAGTCCATTATCAACAAGGCGAGAACATGGCAACATCCAGGCAGGCATTGTGCAGGAGGAGCTGAGAGTTCTACATCTTTATCTGAAGGTGGCTAGTGGAAGACTAACTCCCAGGCAGTTAGGATGAGTGTATTAAAGCCCACGCCCACAGTAACTCACCTACTCCTACAGGGCCACGCCCACTCCAACCAGGCCATGCCCACTCCAACCAGGTCACGCCCACTCCAACCAGGCCACACCTTCTTACAGTGCCTTTCCCTGGGTCGAGCATATTCAAACCATGACAGGCCCTCAGTTCCAGGATCCTCTTTAACCAACTGTCTCACTTCCATCAAACTGCAATGCTCTGTTTTCTATGTAGCTATTTGTCCATTTTCCGTTGTCTTTCTATTTGTGTACCCTCAGCTTGGCTTACCTTTAGAATTCTGCAGTACTATCTGCCTGTCTCAGCTTTCCTGTATTTTCCTATTTTATTTCACTTTATGTGACAAAGTCTCACCTCAAAAGCCCAGACCAGTCTCAATTTCATGATCCTCCCGAAATGCAGAGCTGAGATCATATACAGGCAACCTTGCCTCCTGCTTGTCGTGTTTTGGTGACGGTGTGTTCAGGCAGCTCTTGGGGGTATACCTTAGATGCGATACTAATTGTAGAGCCTACAGAATACACACGCTGTGTGGAAAGAAATTTACCACCTTACTTTAATAGACTCCTCTAGCCCAGCCCCATCTTAAGTAGGGAAACTCAAAGATCTGTCAAAGACACTTGGATGCCTAACAGTGAGTGACTTTTAAAGCAAGGAGGTGTCTGTCCCTCGTTTGGTTTCTTAATTTTGCTTAAAACTACCCAAGACCCAATTCAGTGTGATCATCATTCCTAGATGGCTAATTTGGAAAAGCTTCAAGTGGGACTGTCTTTGGGGAAGAGAAACTCTGAGGACTCGCCTGCTGTTGGCCTCCCTGCAAGGAGCTCGCCGAAGCCAGGCTGACACATTCAAAGGCAAAAGCACATCCAGGAGCTATCCGAGGAAAGCCAGGGTTTGCGCAGCCCAGTCTGCGCATGCGTCTGGGACGGCCTTGGCATGCCTGGTGTTGTAAACTTCTGGAGTATTTGCAAAGTCAAAGTTCCCGATGCAGGCTCAGTCTGAGGGAACTCTGTAATTTTCATCCTAATTGGAGTTGATTGGATTTATACTTACCCTGCGAGTTCAGGGTGAGCTGGATCTAACATCAACCCATCTGATCTTCCACGGAGAATTTTCTGATCCTTCCTTGGCGACCTCGCCATCTCTCTCCTCCTTCTCTGGTTGCTGCCACCGGAGCAAAGCTGTGTTCAGTGGGAGAAGCTTTCCTCCCAGGGTCAGTCTGAGAGTGTCAGCTAAGGGCGGCTGCTTTTACCATCTTCAATATTGCCCGTAGTATTTGAGTAGCAGCGAAATCCACCACGAGCGAAACGCAGCCTTTTAAAAACTTTCCAGGGGCCCACCATTGGGTAAAGCGTTTGCTACACGAACCTGATGATCTGACTAAAATTCCCAGAACCCACAGTGGAAGGACCCACCCCATTTTTACAAGCTGTCCTCTGACCTCTACGCAAGCGCATTCACATCACCTGTCATTCCAGTAATAAATGAAGCAAAATTCCTCAGGACTGGAGATGTGGCTCAATGAGCATACGTGCTTGCTTTACATCCTTTCTAACCTTGACTTCTGCTATATTTCTTGAGCCCTCGGGGGGGGGGGGCTCACTACAGCTGTCCCATCTGTGGCTAAGCACCAACAGTCACTTGCCTTCAGCGTTTTGACCAGTGGTGAAGTCATTTTGACAGTCTTTGCATTGACTGATATTCGCGCTGAAGAAGCGGCTTCTCCTGACCAAGGTCGGGCGCAGTTCTAATCAGTGGGGAATGGATATAGATGTTTAGAATGTAATTAGACAGTTTGACATCACGCCTTTTTGAGCGAAATAACATTAGCAAGTCCATCCCAAGGACCTGTGACCTTTTGGTCAGGTTACAGTACCTGTCAGGAATAGCCACCTGTGGATCAGGGCACGGACACCACCAGAGAGTGCTTGGTCTCTCCCTTCACACCCAGGCCACCATTACACCATCGGGTACATCCTTGCCTGACAGGTCCACATTGCCTCCTGCAGCATCCAGCACTGAGTAGGACCGCTTACGGATAGGTTTGGTCTCCAGCGGACTGCTGCTTAGCACATTCCAGTGGTATCAAAGTCAGGCATCAGGGAGGATGCTTCTAGGTCAGTTCCACCATGGTTTCTCTCATGAAACCCAAGCATACGGTGTCTTCAGCAATAGCTATGGTGAACTACCAAGGGCAATGGCTGTCTCCTGTGCTGTTTGTAGGGACTCTAGGTCTTTTAGGGAGCCTTGGAGCTCCCATCTCATAGGTGTCATTTCTCTATGGATTACTCCGTGGTTTGCTGTGATAAATTAGAATGTGCACATAACAAATACTGGATTCTATAAGTGAAAATGAATATCAGAAGCTTAATAGAAAAATGTTATTTGCATTTCCGAAAGGTAGCTCTCTCCCTCTCTCTCTGTCTCTCTCTCTCTGTCTGAGATAGGTTCTCCCTAGGTAGCCCTGGATGGCTTGGAAGTCCCTATGTGGACTAGTCCGGCCTCAAACTCACAGAGTTCCAATTGCCTCTGACTTCCATGTGCTGGCCTTAAAGGCATGTTCTATCACACTTTGCCTATTTTTTTAAAATATATTTTATTGCCTTTGTACACTAAAATATAAAATTTTACTTTGTAGCCAAGGATGACCTTGAATGTCTGATCCTCCTGTCTTTGCCTCCTGAGTGCTGGGATTACAGGGTCTGGCCACCCTGCCTAGTATCTGTGGTGCTGAAGATATAATTCAGGGCTTTGTGCATGCTAGGCAAGTACTTTACCAACTGAGCTATAACCTCTTCCCCCACCTTTTGCTGATGTTGTTTGAGTTTCTCCTGCCTCTGTTTCCCAAGCACTGAGATTACAGCTGAGTACCCTACCTGGGCTTGGACAAATCTGCCGTTCATGCAGCCAGGGGCATCTGGAGGCTAAAGACCACATCCTTTCCTATACTTTCCACAGATGAATATCGGTGATTATAAAAATGTCCTATTCCTTGGTTGGAAGGAAAGATAACTCACAATTATTGCTTTTAAAAAGCACATCTCTTAAACTATATAATTTTCATACAGTAAAAAAAAAAAAAAAAAAAAACCAAAACAACATTTACCCTTTTAAGGATGTGGTCTGATGGCCTTTGCACACGTTCATCCCTCCAACCAGGAGGACATTGCAGCCACTCACAAAGCCTCCTCTGTCCACCTCAGGAGCCCATCTCTCCCTCTCCTATCGTCCACCCGGAAACCACCGATCTGCTCTCTTGGTTCTTTCAGAGCTGATGTTTTCAGGATGTCACAAGAATGGAAATTCTACGAGGCGACCATCTGCACCTGGCTTCTCTCACTTGGAGTAATAAATGCTTTGAGATTCATCTGCATTCTGCAAGTCCCTCCGTTTGATTTTTTTTATTACTGTGTAATACTCCATTATATAAACACAGCACAGTGAGTGTCTGCAGCCAGCAGGTAATAGGCATTTGGGTTGTTTCCATAAGCCAGGGTGTTATAAATAATGATGATATAAATACTCAGACTCTTGTGAGGACACACATCTTTATTTCTACTGGAATTTCCGGGTTAAACTATCCATGTTTAATTAACATTATGAAAAGTGGCAAATGTTTCTCTTAAGTGTCCTAACATTGTCTTCTGAGGAACTGGCCATAGTGGAACCTCTTACCTAGATGACCTCATTTCAACAGGGTCATCTCTTTATGTCTCCAAATGAGGGGACAAGCTCTGGGTGCTGAGAGTCAGGACTGGAGCATGCAGATTGTCATAGAGGGAGACATGGTTTGCCTTGTCCTCCATCTGGACAGAATTCGAGGGATTCCATCTCTCTAACATCTTTGCGCTCTCTGGCTGTGATAGGTCTGTTTACTCCTGGTCTTTCTGGCAGTCTGAAGAACTCACTGTGTTTCTATGAACTCACTTTTATGACTCTGGGACTTTGTGAGTTCACACATCCTTATCGCTAAGAAAATCCAAGGTTGTTGTCCAGTCTACATAGTGACTGTGCCAGCCATCGCTAAAGACCGTATGACTGTGGAAGAGTCCAGGAAGGTCGGGATGGAGCTGTGCCCCCTGCACAATGCCCTTTGCCAAGCTGGTGATGTGTTTGCTTAAACAGTTGAGGAGTGCTGGGTCTGCTTGAACCACGTGCAGCAACCACTCGGGGAGACTGAGAACTCCTGCTTTCTCAAGAGCCGGGGGAGGACTATGGGAAGCAGCAATAAAGCAATATAGGATGGGGAGGGAAAAGAGCCAGTATATGGACAAGAGCTACCTTTCATAGGGGAAGAGATGGGGGTGACTACCTGTTGGGCTTTGTGATCCAGGCAGCTTCACCTAGCACAGGTGAGGTTGGAGATAAAATTGGATATTTCCCCCCAAGATACAACATAGAAGAAGAAGCAAGATGATAGGCCTGTTAGTAATTCTTTTCCCAATCTTTATATCTATCTATCTATATAGTATTTATTCTACTATCTGTCTGGCTATCTGTCTACCTATCTATCTATCTATCTATCTATCTATCTATCTATCTATCTATCTATCTATTATCTACCTATCTATCAAGCAATCATCTTTCACTTGTCTATCTTATCTATTTATCTATTATCTATCTATATACCCGCCTATCTATTATCTATCTATCTATCTATCTATCTATCTATCTATCTATCATCTATCATCTGTTTATCTTATCTATTTATCTGTCTATTATCTATCTGCATACCTATCTACCTGTCTATTATCTATCTATCCACTTATGTATTATCTATCTATCTATCTATCTATCTATCTATCTATCTATCTATCATCTGTCTGTCTATATAGCATTTATCTATCTATTATCCATCTCTCTGTTTGTCTATGTATTATCTATCTACCTATCATCTGTCTATCTGTCTATCTACCTACCTACTTCCCTACCTATCATCTATCTTGCAACGAGACCTCTTGTTCTCAGTAGCTGCCTGCATTTCAGACTCAGTGCACAAGAATCCCATCCCTCTCCTCCCCCTCCTCCAGCTGACCCTAAAGCAAAGCCCACAAAAGTGACTCTGACAGCCGTAGAGTGATATTGCAATTGATTGGCCTGCCGTGATGGCGTGAGCGCATTTTGTCGTTAGCGAAGAGACTGAAAGGGGCCAGCTAATAGAATGATCTGGCCTACAAGACAGGCCTAGGCTGATGAACAATCCGACACAAATGTCAATAACAATTGGATTGTCTGTAAACTACAGTCACTTAGGGCCCCCGGAGCCTGTCCACAGAGCTGGGACCGAAATCCTCAGTGCTGTGAACGCCAAATCAGGTTTGGCATCGGGAATGAAAAGCCATCAGACGTAATAGTGTTAGGAGGCTGTTGGTCAAAGAAGCAAAGAGGGCTGTGAATAATTCTTGCGTTATGTGTGTCACAGAGCAGGGATGGTCACAGGAAAGAGAGATGAGAGGAAAGAAAGGGGTGGGGGCTTCAGAGCCCCAGGTTCACAGGAGGAGGGTACAACCAGGGAGGCGGGCTATGAGGCTCTGAGTCTTGGCTCTGTCATGCCTACACTGTGTGACTTTGGACAACTGTCCTCTCTGTGTCTTCATTTCCCCTGGACTCAAAAAGAAGTTCACGTGACGTTACAGAGCTGTGTGCTAAGTCCTCCCAGAAAATGCTGAGAATTAGAGACTTGTTGGTAGGCCTTCAAGCTAGTTACTGAATGGCTGCTGTGGCCTTGAAGTCTAGAAAAGGGCAGGCGAGATGGCTCAGGGCACATGTAGTGAAAGAAGAGAAGGGAATCCCATAAATTGCCCTCTGACCTTCATGTGTGGGCCATGCCACCCACAGGAACACATACACAAAGTAAATACATAATACATACAATAAAAAGCTTTTAAATGCAGACACCACAAGATAATGTAATTAATTTTGATTGATCGGATCTGGGATAAGCTAAGACTCAGGTCCCTGGACCAGTTTGCAAGAATGTTTCTGGGAAGGGTCAACTGAGGGGAAGATCTCTCCGCCCCCCCCCCCCCCGGCAGCCCAGATATAAGCGGGGAAATCGAGGCTGTGGCCCACAATGGCTTCTTGCTGGTGAGTGTGCCTAGCTGCCTGCCACCACCCTTGCTGACATTACAACCTACTTCTCTGGTCTTCCAGTGTGAACCAGAAAGGCATGGCCCTGTGGGACCTCCAGGTTTTCAGCATCAGGTTGGGGCTACGGATCCACCCAGCCTCATGGCCCAAGCTGCTTCTGGTTCAGTTTCTCTTGGGTACAGACAGCCATCATCGACTCCCCAGCTTCTACCATGTAAGTCAATCTAATAAGCCACTTCTGCAATTTATATTTATTCTCTTAATTCTATTGCTTTAAAGAAAACTGACTAATTCAGCCAGGGATGTAGCTCAGTGATAGAGTGCTTGCCCAGCATGCGCAAAAGAGGTTCAATCCATAGTAACACACACACACACACACACACACACACACACACACACACATGAACATACATGCACACACAAGCACACAAACACACACAGTCATAGATGCACACACACATAAGCACACACGAGTATATACACCCAGAGGCACACATGCACACACAAGCACACAATGCATGCATACATGTACACACACACAAGCACACAAACACACACAGGCATGCATGTATGCACACATGCATACTGCATGCACAAATGCACTCACATACACACTCAAGCATGCACACATGCATACACACATTCACTCATATGCATGCACACATGTACACACACAAGCACACAATGCATGCACACATGTATACACATACACACAGAGAGGCATGCACACATGCATACACACACACACACACACACACACATGCACAGAGGTAGTGTCTCAGACTCTCCACATGGCCTCACTTTGAGGTTGAATAGATATGATCATATATACTAAGTGGCATTTATATTTTCCCAGAGGCTTGGGGCTCTCAGCAAAGTAAAAGTAGAGAGAAATATTTCATAGAACATCATAAAGCTTCCATTGCTCACAGCCCTATAAGCCAAGGGATGCTCAATGTTTCTTGGAAAGTGGGGAGGGAAAAAAAAACAGTAATACAAAAGACAGTCTCTGGTCTGGTGAGATATTCACCCAGCATCTCTGGGGAAAATCATCCTGAGTATGCATGGGGGCGGGGGAGGGGAGGTGAGCAAGAGTGGAGAAGGAAGGAGGAGGTGGGGTGGAACTTCACATTAGCACCCTTCTCACAGACCAGGACATACCTCAGCGAGCACTTGCCTAGCACATAGGAAGCTATGGGTTTGATTCCTAGCACCATAGAACTCAACCTGTAATCCCTGAATTGAGGAGGTGGAGTTCAAGATCATCTTTGGCTCTAAAGTGAGTTTAAGGCCAATATAGTCTATATGAGATACTGTCTCAATAAGTCCAACCCCACCTTCCCTCCTCCCGTCCCCCCCAAACAAATAAAACCAACCAACAACAGAGTGGAGAGCAATGGATTAGTGAATATAGTCCAGAGCTCATTTCTTGTTTTCTCTACTAGCACACAGTCCAGGGCCCAAAGCCAGGGGAATGGTGCCACCCATAGTGGACATGTCCTCTGACTCCAATCATGTCAATCAAAAACAATTCCCCACAGATATAACTGCAGGCAAACTCAATGTAGAAAACATAGACAGTCCTTCACGGAGCCTCCCTTCCCGGGTGGTTCTAGGTTGTGACAAGTTGACAATTAAAGCTGATCACAATAAGGTGTCTGTCTACCCACAAGTGGCAAAGGTGGGTCATATGATAATGCCACACTTTGTTATTTGAAGGACCTCCATGCTGACCACCACAGAGGCTGGACTGAGATAAACATTTCTGATGACCTATCCCAGCAGCCCAGAGACAGATGGTGTAGGGAGCATTTGGTGAAGTCAGAGAAGGAGCCAGAGATGCTAGGACGATGGAGCTGAACCATTGAATAGATGGGTAAACTGAGGTTGGGGGAGGGGCACAAAGAGACTCACCAAAGGCATATGAATGAATGTATCTCTTGTGGACTCTGGGAACCTCTGTGAGTTGGTGTGATGTGATCTTTTGGGTCCAGCTGTTTAGTCGAGAAACATTTGAAGTCCTTCAAGTCAGTGACTCTCAAGTGTAATTTATTAATTTGCTTCCTTACCCCCCTTTTTTTGGTTGTTGTTAAGGGTTTGGGTAACATCTGTAGTTAATCCACCCCCTCTTTTTCTTTAGCTGAACCCACTGATTTCCATTGATAGATTTATCTCCCTCCCCCACGTCATCACAGGAGCGGGGCTTGCGTCTGCCGACTGAGATTCATGAAGGCTCTGACATGTACACTATGCAGGCGCTACCCACAGCTTTAAGAGGCGGGGGCTTTTGTTGGCACCTTCGTCTACTGTGTCCATGGTGTTGGCTTTATGTATCAGGCAAGGCCAGAATGTCACTGTCACAAAGCAGGTCCAGGTTCAAAAACATGGAGTCTCGTTACTCACTTTTCTGGATATTGGGACAGATGCCACTTAGAGGAGGGGTCGACTTTGTCCTTTAGTTTGAGGGGACACAGTCTATCATGTTGTCTGTGGTTCCATACGGGGTAGTGGGTGTTTGCAGCCTTATTGATTGGCCTCTAGGCAGACTACAGGGAAGATAGGCTTCATTGGAAGAAGGCATGCTATAACTCTCAAGGCCTGTCTCCCAGTGACCCTTTTCCCTCCAAGCCAGGACCCACCACCCTCTGAAGTTTCCCTAACTTCCCCAAACAGCAGCACCAGCTGGTGTCTGACTGGCCAAGCTACACATTTAACCCATTGCACCGTGAATAATGGATTCAAGGCACCGACTGGAAGTCATTCAAACCGGCAAGGTCCTTCTGATTTCAGGGCCCTGCAACAGAGCGGCTCCAACATCCGGGATGCCAGGTCTGGTACAGGCTTTGGGAAATTCTGCTTTAAGTAGGACCAATTTACTGGCACATCCTAGGTCCCTTGGGGACTCTGAGGCCACCCACCTTGCAGGAGTGGGCAAGCAATCAGTTTCCATGTGAGAGTTGAAGTCTTTACTGGGGCCAAAAGAAAGCCTGATGTGGCTGAACTCCTGATTTGAACTCCAATTTGTCTTAGTCAGGGTTTCTATTCCTGCACAAACATCATGACCAAGAAGCAATTTGGGGAGGAAAGGGTTTATTCGGCTTACACTTTCATACTGCTGTTCATCACCAAGGAAGTCAGGACTGGAACTCAAGCAGGTCAGAAAGCAGGAGCCGATGCAGAGGCCATGGAGGGATGTTCTTTACTGGCTTGCCTCAGTGGGTAAATAGCTTGTTACAGGGCCGGAGTTCAGATCCCTAGCATTTGTGTAAAAGTCACATGTGTGGTATAAGCCTGTAACCTCAGTTTTGGGGAGGGGACAGGAGGATTCTAGGGGCCTAATCTGAATAGCAGGTTCACAGAGGGAGGAAAGAGAGAGAAGACTGCCTCAGAAATAGATAGAGTGGAAAGTGCAGAAGAAGATGCTTGGTATTAACCCCTGCCTCGCATACATGGGCTAGCACACACACACACACACACACACACACACACACACAGACACCACACACGATGTTATAGTTGGGGTAGAGCAAGAAGGAACAGCATATATAGTTGGAGGGAAAAATAGCACCAGAGTACAAGTTCAGGCTGGGTCAGAAGCCCTTGTTCTCCTATAATAACACTGAAAAACTCCTTCAAGAGATTTAGCTGGTTGTTGGGGCGCCATGACAGTAGCATTTGTGACAGACCCTACTTTGTGCTGTTCCTAAGAATGTCCCACTTCCCTCTCTCGGAGCCACATGGGTTGAGTCTTTGGAAAATAGAAATTCTATTTATTTACTTGCTTGGGCTCAAGTCTTAGAGAAAAAGAAAAAAAAAAAAGGGAGAAGGAAGGAAGAAAAAGCAGATTTTTTTTTTTTTTTTTGGTAAGAGCAAATGCCCATTACAACAAAACATAATTTCCCTGCAGATTTGCCTTGGTGAATTGAAAACGGCTTTCACTGTGTTCATTCCAAGTAGCAGAGGCCATTGTTCCCAAGGTCTCTGCTAGCTCTGCATTCTGAAGAGGCCCTGGCCCTGGTGGGGCATTGCAGTGTTCAGAGCTGGCCTGTCCCTACTTAACAAGGAGAGAGAAGTTCCACCCAGTAGAATAGCCATAGTTCTAAAACTGTCACCCCTTGGGCTAGAACAACAAAACCCAAGATTGAAAAAGCTTGGGAGGCTTACACTGGACATGGTGTGCTCAATATTTTGATCTGTGAAAATCAGGATCTCTCTCTCTCTCTCTCTCTCTCTCTCTCTCTCTCTCTCTCTCTCTCTCTCTCTCTCTTTCTCTCTCAAAATTTGGCAGCCACCTAAAGGTAACCAAGGAGGCAGGCCAAAGAAGCTCCTATAACTTTTTTGAGACTTTAAAAATCTCTCTCTCCCTCTCTCTCTCTCCCTCTCTCCCTCCCTCCCTCCCTCCCTCCCCTTTCCTTTTCTTTTCTTTTGGACCATCCCAGTCTCTTTCCACATCTCCATTTCTTCTGTTCTCTCTATCCCCACTTCCATCCCCCGTGGTCTATGGTAAAGGAAGGGAAGTATTCCTGACCCACCAAGAACGTATTATCAAGTGGATATACAGATGAGAACAGCATCCCCGGCTCCTGTTAGGAAACATCTCTGCCGTGTGCGTGCGTGTGTGAGTGTGTGTGTGTGTGTGTGTGTGTGTGTGTGTGTGTGTGTGAGAGAGAGAGAGAGAGAGAGAGAGAGAGAGAGAGAGAGAGAGAGAGAGAGGAGGAGAGGAGGAGAGGAGGAGAGGAGGAGAGGAGGAGAGGAGGAGAGGAGGAGAGGAGGAGAGAGAAAGAGAGGGCAGCTAATTATAGCGTCCTTCCTGCCTTTGGCAAAAGTGATTGGTCCAAGCATGAGCATGTGACTCAAGCCTGGCCAATCAAATTGTTCCCCTGAACTTCTCCCCCACCCCACCCCACCCCACCTCGTCCAGTAGGTAGGGATTGTTGTTCATGACTGACATAGTTCTGGTGGCAGCTGCCTTAGGAGCATCAAATAGTCTCAAACGAAGAATGGATAATGTCAGAAAAGAGATAAGAGACTTTGAAAATCGATTCCATGGCTACCAGTGTCCCCAGGGGGCGTTCCTACCTGCCTTTTCTGTGTCTGGGGAAGGCTTACTGTGTGTCCCTCTGTGCTGTGTCCATCCCCGCCCCCGATAAATTTTAGTTGAAAGCTCTTTGTCACCTACACCACAAGTTTGGATTGCATCTTCTAGGGGACCAACGTGACAAACAAGGAAGACCCAGCACAGAGATCTACAGCTGATGCATCCTCTAGTGTGAGGGGTAAAGTCCCAGGCTCACTGTGTGTGTATGGAGGTGATTCTAATGCTCTTGTCCCAAGTAAGGGGTAGGACATCACTGTAGCCAGGAGCTTCCGGAGATAAATACCTTGGACCCAGGTACCATATTACTGGGCAAGTTATTTAAACCTCTCCAAAGATCATACCAGTACAAAAATAAACAAAGGTTTTTGTTTTGTTTTGTTTTTGTTTGGGGCAGGGAAAAGTACCTAGGAAGGTCCTTTAGGTTTGTCAGTTCTTGCCACTTTCCACTAAGTATTCATTCAGAGACACTGACTGCAAGTATAACTAGCACCTGACTTCAAGAACTCGCACAATAGTGACTTGATGTGACGATTTCTTGGCATGACAACCTTACAAAAGCCACTTACATTCAGCAAGAACTTTGCTTCAGATTTCAGATTTTGGACCAATCATGCTCAGTACAATATCTATCCTCTAGGAAACCCTGTGAGGGCAGTGAGCCACACAACTCCCAGTCAGCCACGTGATCATAGTGGTAAAAGATAAAAGTGGTAAAAGTGGATGATGCTCACTCATACTTCTAGATGGTTCACTGAGAGGCTGAGGCAACATGTTCATGGAGTTCAAGGTTAGCCTGGGCTCCATAGCACGACACGGCCTTGAAACCTAAGAGACAGAGGATGTAGCATAGTGGCAGAGTGCCTGCCTAGGGTGTGTAAGACTGTGGGTCCCATCCCCAGGACTGCAAATGAACACGGAGACTCCACACCACACTGTGATGGTAGCTGTTCTGCATATAGGCTTTCGATCAGGAGACATCCAACTTGCTATTCTCAAATAGGCTTGGTGTTAGATGATTAGCTGCAGGTAATAGAAGTGTCTGAAGGTGCTTGAGGTGGCTTTCGGGTCAAGTAGCTTAGGGGTATTGAATGCATATCTATTTAATTGTATTTTTAATCGATGATTTGTCATGTGTCAGTGTGTGTATGTGTGTGCATGTGTTGTGTATGTGTACACATGCTAGCATGTGTGTGTAGATCAGTGGACAACTTTTAGGAGCTGACTCTCTCCTTCTGCCATGTAGATCCTAGGGATTAAATTCCTGTCTCAAACTCCTTTACCAGCCGAGAAGAAGTCCCCATGAGAGGTGGTGTTCGGGGCACTGGGAGTGTGTCTGTGAGGACCACCTGCCCAGGACTGAGAATCAAGACAGACTTGTTAGGAAGAGTGAACAGAAAGCCACAGCATGAAGAGGAAGAAGAAGGGAGACCAGAGGAAGGGAGAGGGGGAAAGAGATGCTGCTGTTGGGGGACCCAGTAGAGAGGTGAGAGGACACAGGGGTTCCCAGGGGTCCCGTGGGGGAATTGCCTAACTGGAGCATGAAGTAGGAAAGACCACAGATGGGCAGAGCCAGTGAGAAAAGGCCACAGATGGGTGGGGCCCGGGACATAGAATCTGGGAGTCCATGTTCTCATATTAGTACTTTAGGGTCCTGAATGCCTCTCAAGAATTGACACAAGGCAGTTTGACACCAGTGTTAGGGCTGGGAGCAGAGAAAGAATCAGACTAGAATCCTAGCGCAAATGGGATGCTTGTGCATGTGTGCATGCATGCGTGTGTGTTGAGCACACACAGGTATGAGAGCATGTGGGAGCAAGTAGAGGCCGGAAGTTGATGTCAGGCATCTTCCTTGACCACTCCCTGCCTTATTTTCTGAGACGGGTGTCTCCTCTTGAACCTGGAGCTTCCCATTGTTTCAGCTAGGCTGGCTGGCCACTACGCTCGAGGGACGCTCCTACCTCTGCTTCCCCAGCACTGGGACCGCAGGTGCACAGTGACATGGTTGGCTTTCTCAAGTGACTTCTTAGGGTCCAACTCAGAGCTGCATGTTCCAATAGAATGTTTCCGAAGATCCCAACCTTGCATCGTTTCCTGTAGGAAAACTTAAATGTTTCAGACAAAACCCAGCTTGCTTAAAATGCCACAGAGCCGATGAAGAAAAGGATAGAAATCAGCGCCATGACCTTCAGAACTCAAGCTAGTTTGGAGAGGTCTCTCTTTTTTGGGGGGAGGTACTCCCACTCTACGCCCCTGCCTAGACCAGATCTGGCCCCTGGAAGTTCTTCTGCATGCAGGCAAAGCTCTGATTCCTCACGTTCACATAACCATGCTGTCTCAGGAAGCTCGCAATAATTTTTTTTTTTCCTGAGAGGCAACGCCTTGCTTCCATCTCTGCAAAACAATGTATTTATTATTGCTAAGCCATTTCCATCTTTGAGGAGAAAATCTATACCACATGACTCCCCAAAGCAGAGTGGTCCCGGCTTACAAATACAGTACGTTAATAGCTTTGTAAACATTTATTCAGGGTGACAGCTGAGGGGACCATGTGGCATTAATTAGAAGGCCTGTGAGGAGCAAGGGTAACACGGAATTCATTGGCTTTGCGGAGGCAAGGCTCTTGGGGGCGGCGGGAGGGGTGAGGAGAAACCTCATTCAAGTATGTTCTGACTCTGTTGATGTGGGGTGTGTTGTGGGGCATGGGGGTCCCGGCTCTGAGGGAGACAAAGCTGCATCTTGGCAGAATGGGGTCTGAGTTAGGGGGCCACATGGTGGCTGGCCATGGGTGGCTTTCTCTGGATGATTACTGTGACAGAAACTTCTAGCTAAAGGCCCGTTCTGGGGTGAGGAAGAATAAAATCTGACAGGGTCAGCATCCCCAGGACTGATGGATTTCAGGGGAGCAGCTCTTCCCACATTAGCTAACCCTTTATAGTTCTCTGTGTGTGCACGAGTGTGTACATCCGTGTGTGAGTGTGTACATCTGTGTGCAAGTTTGGAGACTGGAGGACTGGCTTTATTGTAATGAGAGCACATTCCACCTTCATTTTTATTTATAATTTCTTATGTTAGAAACAGTTTCTTACTTGCCTGGAACTCACTGGTTTTGGTTGATTGGCATCCTGGAAGCCTCCTTTCTCTACCTCCCCAATACTGAGATAGCAAGCATGTACCTTTATGCCTGGCTTTTTTTTTTTTAAACATGGATGACAAGAATTGAATTTAGGATCTTGTGCAAGTGAGGCGAGCACAAAAGTGAGCTGACTCTCTAACAAGGCTGTTGCTACCTGCCTTCTCTGCCTACCAAATGGCCCGGAGCCTGAGAAGTTACAAAGTCACCCATCTCCTGTCTCCTCCCCCAGGAAGGTGTATCTTGAAGCCTTCCATAAGTGAAGCTATCTAATCCTAGCCTTGTGTCCCTGGAGAGCCTTGAATTTACCTGTTTCACATGTTTTCGTTTATTCCCATGTGGTCATACACCCAACATGAATATCCCAGCAGTTTGGAGATGGGTAATATTTGTCACCTGACTCTAAACGTACATTTCACATTGGCAACACACCCCTTTAGGTATCCACACACGTGTGTGCTACTGTGACTCACAGCATGGCTTCGAATCAACTCATGTTTACTCTTAAGGTGGCATCCAAAATATTCATCAGCTCCTTGGATGATTTCACATTTCGGACACCCTGGTGGCTATGTGGTTGGTTTTGGCATGTCTTCGTTTGGGAACGTTCTCAGGAGCCTCTTAGTCCAGAAAGGACTCAAACCAGACTCGATCTTTCTCTGTTCCCGAGACCCATGCTGGTGGTGTGTGTGTTAGTGTTATAGTTCTGATGGGAAAGGTATCCCAGCAGTTGAGAGCCAAGGAATACCACAAACTTACACTGTACAACAAACTTCACACAAGGATTTTACTGGGAGGGGAAAAACCCAGCTTAGAAGCAGCAGAGAACTGAGCAGAAGGCAGGCTTCATGTAGGATTTCTTGGGAGTGGGGAGCTTTCTAGGGTGGGGATTGGTGGGATTTTAAGTCCAGAGCTTGAAGAGAGCTCAGGGATTGGTGGAATTTCTCTAGCGCAGGGGCTAGGTCCAGCCATTAGGGCAGTTACTGGGGGTTGAACCTGGTGGTTGGATGTCCTGAGGGGAAGGGCTTCCACTATGAACCTGCATAGATAATGTCCTTGAAGAGAGAGGAACCTTGGGAAGACATAGGCGCACTCTCTGGGATACAGGTTTACCCACAGGGGGATGGAGCAGAGAGAAAGAAGGCTGGCTAGGTGAGACCTGAAGATGCAGGGATGTGGCAAAAAGCTGGAGATCTCAGGTCGGCTTCCTTGGCTCTGTTGGAAGGACCTTCTTTCTGGTCTCTCCAGCCTGGCTACATCTCTCATTTCCCTCCTACGCAGCACCTGGTTGAATCCTACTCTTATCTTCACATTACACAGAACAAAGTCTCACTCGATGTTTGGCCTGGTATCTGTCCTCCTCCCTGTTAGTCCTACGTACTCTCTTTTCTACTTCCTGTCTCCACCCTCTAGAAGACCTCTCTTTTGTACTTCCTGTCTCCACCCACCAGACAGACCGCCATGATGTATTTTCACCAAATGGTTTTCAAATATTCTCTCCCCCACCCTCCGCCCCCGAAGCCAAGTCATAGTGCATCATCTAAATTAGATCATATGGGAACTGCTGTGGGTGAAGTCGAAGGCCTTTCCTTCCTATCTGGAAAGTTCTAGAACTCTCCCCAATTATGTGGTCGAATCAATGTCACATAGAATAGACGGAGAAGCTACTGCTAAAGGACAGTGGCCATTCTGTGTGGGAATGGGGCAAGGGTGGGGCTCAAGTCCCATCTTGTCTTATGTAGGACTCAGAGGTGCTCCAGATGACTATGGGCTGACAGGTGCACCCTCTGCATGCACACTTGGGAATCGTATGACCCTTAGGTGAGTTTTCTTGTGTCTCTGGACCCGAGTGGTCAGCGGTTGGGGGGTTCAAATGTGGCATAGGAGCCCTGCATGAAGTAAAGGCTCAAGAAATGTCAGTTTCTTCATGATTGGTGCAATCGGGGAGGGGGCAATAGGAATGTTTTTTAGCGTCTGGGTTCTAGAATGGTTCATCTCATCAACTGGATGAGATTTAGAGTCACCAAGGAAACAGACCTTGAGCTTGTCTGTGAGAGATTAACTAGATTGGATTAATTAAGGTGGGTGAGACCCATACTGAAATGTGATTAGTACCATCCCATGGTCTGCAAAAGTAGATGGGCATGTATCTTTAGTTACTTCCTGACTATGGATACAAGGTGACCAGTTACTTCATGCTAACTCCCACCCTCTCACCATGATGAGATTGTATACTCCAACTATTTGAGTCAAATCAAACCCTTCGTTAAGTTGCTCTTGATTGGTATCTAAAACAATATTTATTTTATGTGTATGGGTGTTTGGCCAGCACGTGTGTCTGTACAATGACTGAGGAAGGGTGTTTTTTGTTTTGTTTTGTTTTGTTTTGTTTTGTTTTGTTTTGTTTTGAGGCAGTTGTGTGTCCTCGGTTGGCCTCTATGTAGGAGAAGATGAGCTGAGATCTGAATCCTTCTGCCTCTACCTCCTGATGGCTGGGCTTAGAGCCACCATGCTTGGCTTGTGTGGTGCTGGGGATGGAACACAGGACCTTGTGCATACCAGATGAGCACTCTGCCAACTGAATCCTGCCCAACTTCTGAGCCCTTGAAGGTCTGATTCTTGTTTGTTGTGTTAGTTTTTATATTCTCTCCACACCTTATATTTTTGATCTGTATAATCAAGGTCATAATACCTGGCTACATCCAATTCCTTGTAGCCATCATACACCTTAGGTCTGAGACACACCCTCCACTGGAGCTCTGAAAGCTTGTGGTAACAAAGACTCTCTAAGCATTTGCTACTTTATTGCATCAGATCTTGTCCCGATGAGATGATGACTTGTCTGGATCTTCCTCCGTCCTCCGCCTCTCCCTCTTCCTCATTTTTTCTTCATTCCAGACGGTCTCCTGATGTAGCCCAGGTTGGTTGATCTCATGATCCCCCGTCTCCACTCCTTGAGTGTTAGGATGACAAGGGTGTTCATGTGTATGTATGTGTATATATATATATACACATACATTTATATACATATACATGTACATGTATTGTATGTATAAATATATATGTACACACACACACACACACACACACACACACACACACACACACACACATATATATATATACACTTTTTTTTGGTAGGTTCTTCATGGTGGGGACCACACATGGTATTTGGCTTGAGTTTGGGAGTCTGTGGCAGGATTCATGGAGTGGGAGATGGAGCCTGGGTAGGGAAGGCAAGAACTGTGCACAAAGGCAGCCTGCTGGGTCTTTTCAGAGCCAGCAGTGGGTGCAGGTGCAGTGTCTAACAAAGCACCCCCCCCCCCCGTTCTGAGTGGGGAGGGATGGTTCTGGCCTTTCAGGTGATGATAATGAATGGTAGGCACATGCAAGGGGAGAGAAGCCGAAGAATGGGGGACAAGGCCAGCAGAACTTCAGGGGAAGAGTGGTGACTAATGGGCACGGGCTCTGAAAGGCTCCCTTTTTGAACCTGCCAGGGGAAGCGGCCTATTGCTGGCCTTTTTTTCTTCTTGCTCTTTTTCTTTTCTTTTTTTTCTCCTAATGTAGGGAGGAGGAGAAGGCTTTTATCTACTCCCAGTATTTAGGCATTTCCTGTGATACTGGCTGGATGCCCATGACTGTGTCTTCCCGACCTCTGAGCCTCCCTGTGCCCCCTGCGAGCCTGGCAGACAAGGGTTAAGTCCAGGCCCTACGTACCTACCTCAGAAACCATGGGTGCTTCTGTGAGCTGTGCTTGCCTCCCGTGCCAGGTCCGATACCTGCCAACCTCAGGTTTTAGCCAGAATCTCAGGGTAGCGCTTCATATGTGTGACAAATGAGGGTCGCTTCCCAGTCAACTCCTGGAGTGGGGATGTGATGTGCTCCATCTGTCCCATGTGACCTGCCTTCTAGGTCTGTGGCTGGGATAGAGAAATAACCTAAAGACATGATTCAAAAAGAAGAGGGCCGGGGATGTAGCTCAGTGGAGGAGTCCTTGCCCAAAACAGGAAAGGCCCTGGGTTATATCCACGGCCCCACAAGGAAACCAAAGGAACACAGAAACAACAACAAGAGCCAAAGCGTCAGGAAGAATGTTGGACTCTGGGGGCTCGGGGTTGGCGAATGACCAGAAGAGCTGTGTGTCTCCTCCATCTTTCTTACTCCTGTTTTGCTTTTCAGTCTGCTCCGGACACATCTGGTTTCTCCCTCTCTGGCTGCTCCCTTTCAGATCCCTAGTGTGGAGGGGAGTCTGAAACAGATGCATGCAGCAGTAGAGGGGACACCAGTCTGTCTCCTTGCTACTGGATACAGCGTGGTGAGCAGCCTTATCAGTCTGTCCCTTACTTCTGATTTATCTTTTGTGGGCTGGGAGTAAGGCGATTTTCTCCTACCTGGAAGATTCTAAGAGGCAAACATTTCAGTGTGGCCAGGATATTTTATCTACTTCCTAGGATTTTTTTACTTATGTTTTTTTGTTTTGTTTTTGCATTTTTGTATTTTTTTTGAGATCGGGTTTCCTTTGTGTAGCCACCAGGCTTTTTTAAAGTTGTTATTATTATTATTTTTTAATCTGAAATTCCAAATGCTCTTAAAACCTCAAACCTGTCATATCCTACAACTTAATGCATACAATCAAGAATCAAAATATTACACAAGACAGCTTCCTATTCAGGGTTACATGGGGACAGCAATACATTTTTTGTGTTTAGTTTTGGGTCCCAGTCCCCAAGATAACCAATCTCACCCTGTCTGAGCGAATATTCCAAAAAACTGAAAAAAATTCTAAGCTCCCAAACACTTTTGATTCTGAGAATTTCAGATAAGCGATGCTTGGGGTGTCTTCCGAAGGTCATGTCTCACCTCTAGTCTGTTATTTTCTATAAGGAGCAGCTCCGGGGAATGGGGACCCAAAAGCCCGGGCTGGGAGAAGGAGTCTTGGAACAAGGGTGGTAGAGTCCGGGTGATACTCAATCGCAGCTCAGCCTGGGGGCATAGCCAAGTTCACAGTTGGGTTCACAGCTGGGTTCATGGCCCTGGTTCTGAAGTTACCCCCCGCCCCCCACCTTGTGCCCCCCTTTTTTTCAAAAAGGAAGTCATTATTGTAGCTGCCAAATCAATATTAAAACCAGGGGCTTCTGAGAGGACCTGGCAGGCAGCTCTGGCAATCTTTTTACACTTCTTAATATCGGGGAGAAAAGGGAGCGTCTCTCCTGGGAAGGCCTGCTGAAGCCATGGGGATTCCCCGTGGCCTGGTGAACTCCCAGCTTGGGGTCTGAGAGAATTTACATCTCAACAAAATCAGGAAGGGTAGGAAGAGCCATGCCCTGGTTTCTTGGTTGGAAAGGATGTTCATAAGATAGAGTGGAAAGAGAGAGTCTTCCAGAAGCCAGCATTACTCAGGAAAAGCAAATCCCAGTGCTGTGGTGTTGCGGGGGTCTGGCTTTGCTTGTATGGGTGAGGGAAACCCAGCTCTGTAAACATTCCTGATCGATTTTCCCTTAAAGCCACGCATGCCACTTCCCCAAGACGTCTGAAAGTGCAGCGTTTATCCTCAGGGTAAGGAGAGACTCATAGAGGACACAGTTAGTTCCCGCAGTATCAGTGGGGAAACAACCCAGAAGACAGGGCACTAAAGCTAGCCAAGAAATGAGAGCCACATGCCAATGATAGACGTTTAAGATGCTGCTGTGAGCCAGGCGATGGTGGCACACGCCTTTAATCCCAGCACTCTGGAGGCAGAGGCAGAGAGGCAGGCAGAGAGGCAGAGAGGCAGAGAGAGGCAGAGAGGCAGAGAGGCAGAGAGAGAGAGAGGGGCAGAGAGAGAGAGGGGCAGAGAGAGAGGGGGGGCAGAGAGAGGGGCAGAGAGAGAGAGAGAGAGAGGCAGAGGCAGAGATAGGGGCAGAGAGAGGCAGAGATAGGGGCAGAGAGAGAGGCAGAGAGGGGCAGAGAGGGGCAGAGAGGCAGAGAAGGGCAGAGAGGCAGAGAGGCAGAGAGGCAGAATGGCAGAGAGAGAGAGGGGCAGAGAGAGAGAGAGGGGCAGAGAGAGGGGGCAGAGAGAGGGGGGCAGAGAGAGGGGCAGAGAGAGAGAGAGAGGCAGAGGCAGAGATAGGGGCAGAGAGAGGCAGAGAGGGGGCAGAGAGGGGCAGAGAGGGGCAGAGAGGCAGAGAAGGGCAGAGAAGGGCAGAGAGGCAGAGAGGCAGGCCGATCTGAGTTGGATGCTAGCCTGGTCTACAGAGCGAGTTCCAGGACAGCCAGGGCTGCATAGATGCTATTGTGATTTCTTCTTCCTGGACTCTCCCTTCCCTCCTCTCCCCTCCTTGCTCTTATCCTCTCTCTCCTTGCTTCCTCTCCCCTTCCCCTCCTCTTCCCACTACTTTCCTCTCCCTCTTCCCTTCTTTCTCACCCTCTTCCCCTTCTCTCCCTCCTTCCACCACTTTCCTCTCCCTCTTCCCTTCTTTCTCACCTTCTTCTCCTCCTTTCCCTCCTCTCACTACTTTCCTCTTCCTCCTCCCTCCTCTCCCTCCTCCCTTCTTTCTCACCCTCTTCTCCTCCTCTCCCTCCTTCCACTACTTTCCTCTCCCTCCTCCTTCCTCTCCCTCCTCCCACTACTTTCCTCTTCCTTTTCCCTTCTTCCTTTTCCGTCTTCCTTTCTTCTCCTACCTCTTTCTTTCCATAAATATTTGCCAATCACCCCTACTCTGTGGGCATTGTGGATCTCTGTGTGCCGATGCAGACGTTTATGAAGTTAAGAAGTAATAAATACACAATAAAATAAAAGTTTTAAAAGCCAGTTTCATGGATCTATTATATGATCACACCCTTGTAAATGTGTGTTTATTTATTCATATACTTGAATAGGCAGTAAAGTGTTTAAAAGGTCAGGCACTAAGATGCCACTGCTTGCCCCTCATGGTGACAGGGCTGTAGATGACTCTCATCACTTCAATTTTCACTTTATCTACACTGCCGGAGTCACCTGTGGCAAGCCTGTGTTTCTTGTATAATTTCAAGTTTGCAAAGTCAGGACACCCCGTGGGCTTTGAGCTTCTCCTTTTGTCTTGTTTCCAGTCACTAGGGGCCTGACTGGTTTCTCCTTAGCCACACAATTTCTCTGCTTGTCAAACGTGTCAGGTTGTTACTACCTCAGGGTCTTTGTACATGCTGTTAGCTCTGCCCCAGTTTCTCTTCCTCTGGTCATCGCTGAATGTCCTCCTGTGAGAAGCCCTCTTGCCAACTTAATAAAAATGAATGTTCCCCATACCCCATATTGGCTCTTCTTATCGCTTGCAACTCTAAAGTTGTCTTGACTCTTGGCTACTTGTTTCTTCTCCTCTTTGCTCGCACAGCATATGAGTGTGTGTATTCAGGGACCTCATGTTCTTGGCTCCTGGAACCAAACCTGGCACCTAACGAGAAACCAGTACATATTTGTTGAATGGACAAATATTCATTTGGGGAATAAATATTAAAAAAGGAAAGGATTTACACTGTTAAAAGACACCTGCCCTTTTTCCTTGGCAGGGACTTGTCAGGAGAGGGTGGCCTCTAGCTAAAAGTCCCTTCTGCTCTTTCTCAGCCTCTCTTTCCTTTGTGACCTTGCCGGTGACCCTGAGTGGGCTTCAGGGTCACATATTCTCAGAGTGCAGAGTGCAAAGTGATCAGCAATCGGGCCGTGTAGGTGTTTGGTTGGCGTGTGGTCCATGTGCTGTGTGACATCTCTCAGGTCACATTATCCTTCCCAGGAGCAGTTTTCACTATTGTGTGAGAGGGAGGACCTTTCCACTTTCCCTTCCAAATCAACAGGCAAAGACAATGCCCCTCATGCCCCACCCACATCTGTCTTTTTCCTCATAGATGCCAGGAGCCATATTTAGGTTTTTGAACCAGATTAGGGCAAGGGAAGGGGGAGAGGCATGAAGCAATGTCAAACACCAAGAGCAAGGTCGGTTATATGACATTTGAAGACACTCAACTCAAATTCCTTCGGGCTTGCAGTGGGGGTGAAGACAGTGTAGAACCCTGGCTGCTGCTCTCAGCCCTGAGGCAGGCCTCCAAGTTACAAGGCAGCAAAATCCCTTCCTCCCTCTCCCTTGTCTTCCCTCAGCTGCCTACTGCATTCCACCCTTCTTCCCCCATCTCCCTCTCCCTCGTTTTCCTTTTGGATTTACGATTTTTAGAGTCTCACTTTGTAGCCCTGGCTGGATGTGAACACAGGATCTTCCGGCTTCAGCCTCCAGGTGCTGGTCACAAGCATGGTAATTCTGGTCCCAGAATTCTCAATGGATGCTCTCTTCCTTATCCACCCTGTCAGTTGACTTAGATCCTGAAACACAGCAATGTGACAGGCCAGCTCAAACCATCTGTCAGGAGTACTTTCCTCAAAGACAGTGGAGGGGAAAGATTTATAGCTTCTGCATGCACTTGTGTGCAAGTGTGTGTGTGTGTGCATACATGTGCATGTGCACAAGTGTGTGCATGTGTATGCTTGTGTGTGTGTGTGCATACGTGTGCATGTGCACAAGTGTGTGCTTGTGTATGCTTGTGTGTGTGCATACGTGTGCATGTGCACAAGTGTGTGCATGTGTATGCGCGTGTGTGTGTGTGTGTGTGTGTGTGTGTGTGTGTGTGAAGTGCCCTCAGATTCCCCAGAGGTGATTGGGAGCTGCGATGTGGGTGCTGAGGACCAAACTCAAGACCTCTGTAAAGGCAGTATGTGCTCTTTACTGCTGTCCCACCAACCCCAAAAAGGAAGTTTAGAATTTATTTTCTGATCAGCATACTGGAAAGACCCCTTCAGCCCTTGCTCAAAAAATATGGTAACCACCAGGCATTCTGCCATCCACCTTTATTTCCAGCTTGTGGGAGACAGAGGCAGGTGGATCTCTATGCGTTCAAGGCCAGCCTCACCCATGTATCCTATTCTATGCCATTGAAATCCCATTTTAAAAAAACCCAAAGAAACCAATAAACAAAACAGGAAATTCTAGGACACAAACGATTCTTCCGGCTACAAGAACACTCCACGCCCTGGAGCCTTTTCAGTTGGTTTTAACTCCGTCTCTCATATGGAAACGCTACATATGTTTTCAACATGCTGTAATTACTGCTCACTTTGATACGACCATGTGTGAAAACACACAAAACGTCACCCACCTGGGCAATGTATGTATGATACACACTTACTTTTTACTTTTTTTTTTTTTTTTTTAACCTTGGATTTTGCCTCATATATTTTTATGGCCCTATTATCCAGCCTCACTCGCAGAGACAATGGGTGGAAACTGTAGCAGGATTCCAGATTTTTTCTCCCTGCTTTCATCTTCCCTACAATTCTGCAGACTCCGAGTACTGGAAAAATAAAAGCTTTACAGACTAGGGTCTCCTTGCATAGCCCAATGTGTATCTGTCACCATGTCACAGAGTCCTTGGGCATCCACAGGAAGTACCACCCCCTGCTACCACCAGGGCATGGAAGGGAACTTCTGGGTGCCACCTTCCTGGGAAGTCAGTCCCAGATCTGTCTGTTTTGATTGGGTTATTTCGGGAAGTAGCGGGGTATAAGGTAGGGTAGCCTTAGACTGTGAAATCAGCAGACTCAGAGCCAAATCATGGGGAAGAACTCCAAAGGATGCTGGGTCTGGCATGCATCATCCTTTGACTCAGGCCCTTTGACTAGGTTGACTGTTGTTTGTGCTCAGTGTATGCATGTGTGTGTGTGCATAGGTCTATGCGTGTGCCTAGTGAGTGTGCCTGGATGCCTTTGGAGTCCTGATGTTTGCCCTATCACTCTGCCTAATTTCCTTGAGAGACTCTTTCACTGACGTGGGGTTTGCCATTTTTTCAATCAGACTGGCTGGACAGCAAGACTCTTGAGAGCCCCTGTTTCTGCTGACCCATCTATGGAATCACAGGCAGGGGTGGCTTTTATGTGGGTCCTGGGATCCAAACCCAGTTTCTGCAGCACCTTATGAAACCTCATTGTGAATATTCGTGAGTACTTTATTTTCAATTATGCCCTATGTCCTCCTCTATACAGTTACCCCATCTCATCTCCCTAGCACCCCCTCCGTGGGTTTTAGTCATTACAAAGAGGACTCTGGATCATGTCTTTATTTTGGATGAGACTTTGAATTTTTTTTTTTTGCCAGTGACTCTCTATGTCGCTCACACTAGTGTCTTTACTGGTGAGGCAGCAATGCATGCACCATGCCTGAATTGCAGACTTTTTAGGTCAAACTTCCACTCTAGTTTGACATAGACACTCCTCCCCCACCTATGGAGAACCTAGGGCCAAGGGAAATCCTTTTGCGGAGCAGAAGGTCACAAAGCCGGTCCTGGGGATGCTGGGCTTAGCACCCAGACTTCTTGCTATCATTGGCCATCCTCTCGGCTTCTGATGCCATAAAGCGGGTTTTCTTCTCAGGGTGTGTTAACCCTGGTACATTGGGGGCAAAGGTCGCCACACACTGTAAGCCCAGTCGGCTACCATCCCTCTCCCCTCCTTTAACACGTAGGACGAACTTCAGGACGGCGCGATGCCATTATGTCAAAGACTGGCCCACCGCTGCCAGCAGCTTTCAAAGGTTTGGGGGTCTGCAGAGTCCCTGAAGAATTTTGGCTTGAAGCCCTCTTTCTCCTTCGTTTCTGAATCCAATGGTAGATTAGGCGAAATGGAATCCGTATGGTTCTGATTCATTTACACTTAACTCATCAAAATGTTCCTTTTTATGAGCTATTTGATGTCCAGAAAGCCTTTTGAGTAGATTTTATAAGCCTTTTAAAGACTTTTCTCTTAGAAACAGGCGGTTGCATTTTGCCAAGAATAAACAAACTTGAACCTCAGAAGTGCATCGCTTGCCAAGGATCCCGGGGCCAGAGGACAAGCTTACGAAGGCACCCTGTGCTCGCTCCTTTTCCAGTCCCTCCTCCCTTTACTGCTCTGGGTCCCACTTCCCTTCAGTCTCTTTGCAGAGGTTACTATTGCCTTATTGCCTTCGGTGAACTTTGATGCCCCTCCCCCTCTCCCTCCTCCCACCCAGCATGCCCTGTGGCATTGCTCTCATCAGAGGGGACCATGGCCCCAGAGTGCTCCCCTCTGTAGCTGTTCTGTGTCCTGCCTGGGAACCTTTGAACATGGACCTGAAAGAGATGCGGGCAGAGCCCTCTGCCCTCCAGCTGAACACTCTCCCCTGGTCATGTACAAAAGTCCCTTGTGACGTGTGCATGATCAGGTAGGGGAGACCTTCAGATCCTCTTGTGTTCCATGTTAGGAAACCGAGGCAGGAGGGTCTATGCGATTGCCTAAGACCATCTCACTCATTGAGGGCAAACTCCAAAGACATTTGCTTCATTTTCTTTGCTTCCCTCGCCTCCTAAGAATGACCCAGGAGGTCATGGATGGAGACTCGCTTTGGGCTAAGATATTTCATGGAAAGGAAAACTTGGAAAGCAAATCAAGGACAAATATGAGATTCCCAGCTTATCACCACACCAAGGCTCAGTGGCGATATTTTCAGTGGACGAAAAAGCTAAGCTGAGATACTGAACTCAATTCCACCTGGCTGTCCAGTTAAGACACTGAAAGATGTGAGAAAGGTGTGTATTGGGGCCCGGGGGTAGTATGGCTCAGTAGGCAGAGTCTTTGCTTATCTTGCATGAGATCCTGGGTTCCAACCCCAGCACAGCATAAAATGGGGTGGTGGTGGCTCAGATCTGCGTTCCTGGGACGTGGAAAGTGGAAGACTGGGGAACTGGAAGATCAAGATTATCCTCAGATACAGAGAGAATTTGAGGCTGGTTTGAGCTACTCAACAAACAGATAGACACAAACATACTTGCACACACACACACACACACACACACACACACCACTCACTCTCACACACACATACACTCACACACACTCTCAAATATACATGCACACACTCACTCTCTCACACACACATACTCATACACTTTCACACACTCACACAAACTCTCATACTCACACAGTCTCACACTTACACACTCTCACACACACACTCATACACACATACTTACATATTCTTACACACACTCCCTCACACTCACACTCATACACACTTTCACACACTCATACATCACACTCTTTCACACACTCACACAAACTCTCATACTCACACACACTCATAGACACTCTTACACTCACTCACACACTCATGCACACTCATATACACATACACACACACTCTCACATATTCACACACAGGGCAGAGAGAGCGCTGCCCGCTAGTATTAGAGAATAACTAGAACTTTACAGCTGCTTTGCATTCATTATTCTAAATTTATCTTTACTTTCTGTGTTATGGGTATTTTGCTTGCACGTATGTATGTGTACCCACATGCATGCTGGTTGCCCACACAAGTCAGACAAGGTGTAGGATCCCCTGGAACTGGAATTACAGATGGTTGTGCGCTAAGATGTAGATGCTGGGGTCAAACTTGGGTCCTTTGGAAGAGCAGCCAGTGCTCTTAACCACTGAGCCATCTCTCTAGCCCCCGTGTTTTACTTTTGACTAAGAACACCTTTTGTTTATGCATATGGCACTGTATATAGACTCACACAAAACTTTTCCTTGCTTTTAACTAATTTATTTATTGAGACAAGGTCTCCTGTAGCCCAGGCCGGCCTTCTATTTGCTACTGACCTTGATCTTACGTTCCCTCTGCCTCCATCTTCCAAGAGCTGGACCTACGGGCATATGTCACCACGCTGGCTCTGTTATTTTATTTTATTAAGGCAAGGTCAGGATATATAATGTAGGCTGGTGTGGAATTTGTCATGCAAGGCAGGCTGGCCTTAACTACAGATTTCTTTGTCTCTACTTCCTACATGCTGGGGTTACAGGTGAACACCACACTCTGGTTTGATCTGAAGTGAACTCTTACAAAATGCAGAGGCAGTTTTCACTGGACAAGTGCAGCGGTTCTTACCTGGAACCGATTTACTTATTCTTTGCAGAGGCCATCTGGAGATATGGGAGAAAGATGTCACGGGTCAGGGAATAGGCTCTTGCAAGAGTCACACAGCCTAAGCGCCAACAGCATGAGGAAAGAAAGCTGGAATAGTCAGTGAATACAATACTGGACACAGAGATGGTTTAAGGGTCTCTGGAAGAATATGCTTTTTCCTTTTTTCCCAGCTGGAGTCTCACTATGTGACCCTGGCTGGCCTGGAACTCACTGTGTATACCAGGCTGGCCTTGAACTTACATGAGTCTGCCTGCCTCTGTCCCCGAGTGCTGAGATCAAAGTCCTGTGCTTTCACTTTTGGCTCAGTATTTTTATTCCTGGTTAGCTACAACTGTAGAAAGACTTCCTATAATCCAGATATATTTTTTAAAGTTTTAAAAGATTTATTTATTTATTTTATGTAGACTGTTGCTATCTTCAGACACACCTGAAGAGGGCATTGGATCCCATTACAGATGGTTGTGAGCCACCATGTGGTTGCTGGGAATTGAACTCAGGACCTCTGGAAGAGCAGCCAGTGCTCTTAACCACTGAGCCATCTCTCCAGCCCCCTAACCCCCACAATCCAGTTTTAATCTAGCTTTGCTGACTGGTGCTTAGACACAAAATGGATTATTTGTGCATGTATTTTAAACCAGGTATGATGGCATATGCATGTAATTACAGCTCTCAAGAGGCAGGAGGATAAAAGGTTCAAGGTTAACTGGGCTATATAAACAAGGTCAAGGCTAGCCTGGACTACATGAGATCCTGCTACAACCAACCAACCAATGAGAACCACAGTGTCTTCATCCTCCCAAATGGTACTGTCTGAGTACCTAGGCTCACTGCAAAGGTAGATGGTATAACATACAAAGTTCCTGTGAAGGTAGTAGGACTCCAAAGAAGCCTGACCCCTTGGTGACACGCACCCACGTGTGGTATTTCCTCTTACAGAAGAGGAACATTTTGCCTTTTTGAGAATTAATAGGGAAAATTGTAACTGAATGGTGGAAAAACAGAGTGCCAGCCCCCCCCCACGACCCCCACCCCTGTGAAGAATTAGCTCCACTGCTCATGAGCATACAGACCCTGGAGGGAGAGCAAGATGTGTGTAACCAGAGCAGAGAGCAGACCCTGGGAAAGTGCCATCCCTTTGTTGGCTTCAGCGGAGGAGGCAAATGCACGAACTGTGGAACAGTCGTCATAAATACAATTATTTGTAACGTCAAAGCAACAATGGCAGCCGAGGCGTCCGTCTCTTTCTTTCCCCCTTCTTGTTCCCGAGCGGGGGGATGAAAAAAATCACAGGAAAATGTGAATAACATTTTCATTCACTGGGGTTCCTGGTGAGGTCTGAGTGGAGCCTGCGCCCTGCGTTCTTCTGAATGTGTTTCTCCGCAAGAACGTCAATTCCTTTTTTTTTTGGGGGGGGGGGGGAGCTGAGAGGCACGGCTCGACTCTTTCATGTAAAAGCATTTTTTATAAAGAATGAGGCACTGCAGTGAGTATCTCGACACACCATCAAATGGCGTTCACACCCCTTCCCCTCTGTGGGCCACTTGGTCTGGGAACCTAGTGTCCCCACCCAGGAAGCAGGCTGGGGGTGAAATGAGAACCTGCTGCTGGAGAGAGCTATCAAAGCTGCTTTGAAAAAGAGTAAAATGGGGGGGGGAGTTTTCCCTCTTAATTGTCTCTTTCACAACACACACATGTGCTGGCACAGGCAAATATGTATTCAGAGACACACGTACAAACATATGCATACACACAAACATACACGTGCATACATATATATATATATGTGAGTGCATATACTTGCACAACTTGTACAACTTGCACACACATACAAACATTTATATCCACTGCTACACACCCATATACATGTACACACACACACACACATACACACACATGGCTGATCTTACCACAGTGACCCAGAGACACATGAAGGGCTATTATCCTCCTCACCCATTATGGTGACAAGACCCATTTTCTAAGTGCTGTTTGGGGACCATATCCTTCAATTCCCATGAGTCTATGATTTTCCTCCCCCCTTTTTTTCTCAATTTAATATTAATATATTTGCTTCCTGCCACTGAATCTGTTTTGGATTTTATTCTAAAATGAAGCAGCTTGTAATATTTTTTCTCTCCTAATTTCAAGATTTCCCTTGTCCCAGGGACGGGACCCTAACAAATTAAGATTTGGATGGGAATCAACTTCCTTAACGTTTTCAGCCCAATTGTTTAAGACCAGAAGTGAAAATATTGTGTTTATGGACAGAGGAGTAGCGGGAGATGGTGGGAATTCTGAGGATGGGTTGATGGGAAGGGTGCTTTGGATAAAATTAAATCTGTGTGGTGTGTGTGTGTCACACAGAGAGACACAGAAGGGTGTATGTTTGTGCAGGGGTTTGTGTGTGTGTGTGACACACAGAGAGACATACACAGAGTGGGTGTTTGTGTGCATGTGATTATGTGTGCACGTGTGTGCACTTACACATGTGTGTATGTGTCACAGAAAGAGACAGAGACACAGACTGTGTGTTTATGTAGGGGTTTGTGTATATGTGTGTGTCACACAGAGAGAGACATACACACAGAGAGAAACACAGAATGGGTGTTTGTGTGCTTGTGATTATGTGTGCATGGGTGTGTGCTTACATGAATATGTGCATATGTGTCACAGAGAGGGGGGACAGAGAGGGACAGAGAGATAGAGACACAGACAGTGTGTGTGTGTGTGTGTGTGTGTGTGTGTGTGTGTGCATGTGCTCATGTGTGCATGTGTGTGTTTGTGTGTGTCTCTGTGGTTTTGTGTGAATAACATTGTGTGTCTTTGTAGATGGTGTGTGTGTGTTACATGAATGTGTGTAGGAGTGGACTCACCTATGTAAGCATGCACAAGGTCAAGGGAGGACTCTCTTCCTCTCTGCTTTATTCTTTGGAGACAGGGTCTCTCACCGAACCTCCAGCTTGCTGTTTCAGTCAGGCTGGATGTCCCTATAGTCTGTCCCCAAGACTGCAGAGACAGATGTGCACAGTCATCCTGGGGTTTCCTGGAGTCTCATGTTTGTATCACAACCACTCATGGCCCAGGAGCCATCTCTCCAGCCCTCAAGCTAACTTTTAATATAGTTTAATTTACAGCAGAAAAGAAAAAGAAAATTTCTTGTCTTTTAGATTTTTCTTTTCTATCTACCCACATCCTGCCTCTGGGATGAGAGGGAGGCACACACGCTAACCATAGGAAAATTGGAAAGTTGGTAAAATGTAAAGGATCGGATACCTGCCATATCACATCCTAGAGGTGAGCACGGCTAAATATTTTGATTTATCTTCTTATTTCTGAGCCCCAATTGGGAATCATCTTTCAAATACTGTCACATCACAAGCATTTGCTCATATCATTAAAAATTCATTAGAGCCATATTTTAAAGCGATTGTGATATATTTGATCATACAACAGTTTTACCAAGTCATTTTTAATTGATGGATATTTAGATTAAAATTTAAAAAAAAACCTTTGTTATAAACATCAATGTGACAAACATCTTTACTCATGAATCAGTGGCCTTAGGTCACATTGAGAGATCAAAGGGTTTGGAATGGTTGGTACAGAGAGGAGGGGTGTCAGGAAGAGGTTGGGATGCACAGGGAGGCACAAGAAAGAGATCTTGCCAGCCCCTGCATGTCAGACTAGGGGTTTGGGGCTTTACTTGAGTAATTAAAACTAACAATAATGACGGGGGCTGGTAGCAGTTAATAGTGATCAAATCTTTGTTGTTCACAAGACATCCTCCCCAGGAAGTTTTAAAATGAACACCTCAAATCCTTGCACTAACCCCAAGCTGGAGGCATACCATGCAGACCCAAAGCCATGGAGAATTTGAACCACTAATCCTGGTCATAGATAGGTTCACAGGACCCCAGATTTAGAGTAAGCACTCTTCTTCACTCTGGTCCATTACTTGAAAGCAACACGGAAGTCCAAGATGGCGTTGGGGGATGGGGTTGGTGTGTGTAAAAAGCTCACTCTGCCATGAGAGCAGATGGGGGAGACAGGGTGGAGGGGCGAGGGCTGGGGGTGGAGGGCGGAGGGCAGAGGGTGGATGAACAGGAAGTGGATGAGGAGACGAAGAGGCCTGGTTCCCAGGATGCCTTGCAGGCTTGGGCAGCTGGTGGACCATAGAGGTGTGTGAAGATATGAGGGATGGTTGATTGTCTGGGTCAGGATCCGTTAGATTCTTTCCTGTTATCATGACAGAATCTCTGTGGTCACTGGGCTACATGTGTGTGAGCCTCTGTCCCATCATTGTGGTAGGAGGTATGGGGAAGAGCATATTCATCTAATAGTGAACAAGTGTGTGTGTGCGTGCGCGCGTGTGCATGTGTGTGTGCGTGTGCGTGTGTGTGTGTGTGTTTGTGTGTGTTTGTGTGTGTGTGTGTACCTGTGTGTGTTTGTGTATGTTCTGGGTTTGCTTTTATTTGTTTGTTTGTTTGTTTTGAGGTAGGGTATCTCTGTGTAGACCTGACTGTCCTGGAACTTGATCTGTAGCCCAGGCTGGCCTTGAACTCGTAGAGATCTGCCTGCCTCTGCCTCTTGAGTACTGGGATTAAAGGCGTTCACCCCTGCCACCACCACTGTCAGGCTTGAACATTTGACGTTTAAATGACAGTGTTTCCTTTTTTGTGTGTCTGTGATGGTGAGGGTGTGGGTCAATCCCCTCTGAACATAAGTGATATTAGGAAAATATGATTACCCAAGACTAATAGTATGTACATGATTTAATATGTGTGCCTTTTTACTCTTAGTCCCTAATTTGAAGGCTTAAGATTCTGCTCTCAGAGCCAAGCGTGGTGGTGCACACCTTTAATCCCAGCACTCAGGAGACAGAGGCAGGTGGATTTCTGAGTTTGAGGCCAGCCTGGTCTACAAAGTGAGTTCCAGGACAGCCAGGGCTATACAGAGAAACCCTGTCTCGAAAAACCCCCCAAAAAAAATTGAAAAAAAAAAAAGATTCTGCTCTCAGTGATCTTGGAATTATATTTGTGGTTTCTTAGTGGAGGTTTGATTTCAGACAGGTGTGTGTGTGTGTGTGTGTGTGTGTGTGTGTGTGTGTGTGTGTGTGTGTTGTGATAGGGTCTGGCTATGTAGCCAGAGATGGGGAACTGCAGGTACTAGCCCCCCACACCTAGCTTCTATGCTTTTCACAATGCACAAAGCACTTCCTGCAAGTGTGTCTATCCACTAAACAGTCCCCATCACAGCTCTGTCAGATTGGTGTTCATGATGTTACCATTTCACAGATGAGTAAACAGAGTCTCAGAGAAGCCAAATGACCCATGTGGGCTCTGGAAAAGGTTGCAGGAGCAGATGGGCCCTCAGCTCTCAAGCTTGTCTCACTCGAATGGTCCTTATTCCTCTTAAGTTTCCTTTTTATTTTTCCTCCAGTGGTAGGGATTGAGTGGATGATGTCCTGTGAGGCAAGCGCCTTACCCAGTAGGTCCCACCCCCAGCCCATGTCTCTTGTTCTTTGTGTCATTATCTTCTGTCACCGAAAGAGAAAAGCACACACTGAGCCACCATGCAAACTGGACTTTGTTTAAAAGTTAAATCTACCTGACACCACCTGTTTCCCCCTTTCCCATCCCTTTCTTTTTGACAGGCTTTCCCTGTGTAGCCCAGGCAGGCCTTGAACTCGCCACCTCTTACCTCAGCTTCCTTTGTTCCAGAACTGCAGGTGAGAGATCATCATACCCAGCCAAAGCTGTGCTCCCCACAGCAGCCCTTTCTGACCCCAGAGTCGATTATCCTGGTCAGGGTCTCCCTCACCCCTGCATCTTCACATCCCAGCCATGCTGGTTATGGTCCTCAGGGCTCGGAGCTGCCACCTCTAACCAGACCTGGGAGTGAAGTCCATTGCTTCCCCTGCTAATGCCTCTGCTTGTGGACTCAGTCCTTGCCCTCCCACCCCACGTGTTTGAGCCTTAGAGCTTCAGAGACAATGCACAGTGCTAGCTGGGGTCATACAGAAATGATAGAGACCACAGTAGCCTCCAGATAGAGCAGGAGCTACTGGGGAAACAGACAGACAGACAGACAGAGAGACAGATAGAGAGAGACATACATACATACATACATACATACATACATACATACATACATACATAGAGACAGACAGACAGACAGACAAATAGACGCACACTAAGGAATGGAAGAGCTAGGATTGCTATCATTGCCCTCCAGAGTTAGGAGTTCTGGTGTGATCATCTGAGCCATGAGCTGTGTGGCTTTGTGTAAACTCACTCCTGTTGAGACTCACATTCCTGTTTCTACTGGCTGGAATCTCCAGGCCAACGGTGGTTTCTCTCCTTCAGCTCCTCGCTGCCCTCCACCCCGACTGCTAAGGACAGTGTCTGTCACACATTATCTGAAAACATCTGTCAAATGCACTATTGCACAGAACCCAGCAGATACAGCTAGTAGCCCATCCCTCCTGGGGATACTATGTACACAGGGCATGATAATGCTTGCTGGGGGGTGGGGGTATGCTATGTGCACGTCCCCAGGATGGACATGATGATGCATGCTCCATCCCTTTGCCCTTTGTGAATGTGGTGAATGGTGGAGGTAGGCTAAGTTGGTTCTCTAAGATGGTGTCAGGATGTTCACTCCGCAGGCAGAGAGGAACTTGCCCACGAGTAAGCAGGTAGCAATGGTCTTATTACATTTATGTATTTGCATGTGTGTGTTTTGGGGGATGCATACACATTCAGTGTGCCTTAGTAGAGACCAGAGAACAATCTGTAGGACCTGGTTCTCTCTTTCTGCTACATGGGCCCATGGGAATTGAACTCAGGTTTTTGGGCTTTGCAGTAGGCTCCTTTACCTTCTGAGCCAGCCCCAGAGAACAATGACTACAGAGCACCTGGCTGGATCCCTGTCCCCCTAAGTCCTAGCAAGTTTAGGAAATTCTTTCAAGCACAAGGGAGAAGAGGGTTTACAATTTGGCTGGAAGCTCTGTGTGGTGAAAGAGTCTATTTCAAGGAGAGGAATCAGAAAGCGCAGGAATCAAAGACCCCCATTACCTTGTGCAAAAGAGGATTGGAAAAATCAAACACGGTGTCCTGTTGTCCGTCAGGTATAGATGACCTCTGTACTCCCAGTGACTTCATGTGACCCAAGTCTACCATTAGCTTCTGTGCAGAGGGGATATATGGCAACAGTGAGAAAGAAGTCAGTCAGCGTCAAACAAAACCAACACTTTACTCTCACCACACTGCTTCGCTTGCTCATCAGCACATACATCACCCAACTCAGCGATGTCCCTGAGGAAACCCAAATGCCTCATTCCAACATGTCTCACAAAAGAGTAACATGCCACAAGGCACCAGGGATGCAAATATGGCAGCACAGGCTGCCACACCCATCCACCACCATGCTTTGCCCATACAGCCTACTGTGTCGTAGTAGTCAATTCTGCCAACTCAACACAGCCTTACACGTGCCTGAGAGAAGGGTCCCAGATCAGCAGCTATTTGGATGAAACTGGTACTTCTGTGAGAGATTATTTCGATTTTACTAATTGAGGTGAGAAGACCCACCATGGGCGGCACTATTCCCTTGGCTTGAGTCCTGAACTGTTTAAGAGTAGAGTAAGCTAGTTGAGCACTAAGCACACGTGTGTGTGTGTGTGTGTGTGTGTGTGTGTGTGTGTGTGTGTGTGTGTGTGAGCGCGCGCATGTGTTTATCACTCTGTTCTGGACAGTAGATGTGATCTGACAAGCTCCAGTCACTGTGTAGTCCCTGCAGTGATCAGCTGTAGCCTGGGATTAGAGGTGAGCCAGATAAACCCTTTCTCTCCTGAGTTTCCTGTTGTCAGGATATTGTATCTCAGTAACAGGCATGAAACTGTGACACCACCCAAATATGACATTCCCCAATAAGGCTCTCTTTAACCCAGTGTTGCTGCTTGGAATGACTATGGCTCAACCCACCTCGTGCCAAGCCAGTGCTGACTCGGCAACTGACTTAAAGCAACGGAAACAGACAAGTAGGCAGAAAAAGGCATTGGAAAACCTGGTGTCTCTCAGAACCAAATGATGTGGTTGTGAGTGACTGGGGTTTTCCCAGCCTTGGTGGAATGAAGAAACCTAACATGGAACCCCTTGGTTGTGCCAACCAGCCCTATTTCTTTCAGTCTTCATCTGCCTTGGCCATCTCTGCTGGTGCCATCTTGGTCCTTGGGAGATGCCTTGGGGCGGGGATGGATGGAGGAAAGAGGGAGGAAGGAAGAGAGCGAGAGAGCACAAGAGAGAGAGCTGCAGGGAAGATGGAGAAGGGTGTAGATGGATTCTCAACATGGCTGGGAATGAAGTTAACCATGGGCAGCTTGATGTGGTCTGCCTGTCCATCCAAGACTAATCTTAGACCCAACACTTACTTTGGCAGAGGGAGAGAAACAGAAGAAAGTTCGTGTTCCCCAAGCACCCCCACCCCCACCCCCCGCCCCCAGAAGTGGACCCAGGGATCCACTCCTTGTCTTGTCTTTTTCCTTTTCAAATAAACCGCCTGGCTTTTAAGATCTTCAAAACGCCATTAAAGGCTTTTTACCCCCTCATATATTGGAGGCGTTTGATGAAATGGGGCGGGGTGTGTGTGTGTGGAGAAAGATAATGGAGCCTCCAGGAACAGAGAGCAGAGGCCTTAATTTCGCCTGTCTCCCTGGCCGTAATGGTGCTGGATGTAAACACCGCCCTGGTGAATGTCGGAGCAGTGATTATAGGACAGCCCTGGAAGAGGAAACGCTTGCAAGCCGCAAGGAAGACTGTAGCCCTTTGAAGGAGTTTGGCCCCTCTTTTCACCCCCTTCGCTGTCCCGCCACCACAAGTCCGGCCCTCCTACTTTTCTTCTCTGGGTTCCCTGGTACTGTAAACACGGTGACAGAAATTAGACCTGGGCAAATCTGTTAAACATTTTAAGTCAAAGTGGGGTTAGTAGTTGTCTCACTTGGAGGGATACACGAGACGAAACTAATAACTCAGTAATGGGTCTTTTGTTTTTGTCTGGGGACTGGTGGGAGGGAGGTGGGGGGCTGGAGCCAGGGGTGAGGAACGCGGATCCAGGATGGGAGGCAGGGCCAGGCTGCTGTTAGGAAGCTGGATCAGAGCTGGAGTCAATATTGGGGGCCTTCCTGTGGAGGTCTCCACCACCAGAGTGTCCGGAAGAGCTGCCAGTGACCACCCCGTCAACACTCCGCTTGCCCTTCTGTTCGGGTACCACACTGGTCTTTGGTCTTCTGCTTACGGAGTGCTTCTTGACAGCTTCAGGCTGAAGACTAGGCTGCCCGCTCTTCATCGGTTCCATCCGTGAAGTTCCCAGTGACGTCAATGGGCTTCCAGATGGGGACCACGTGCGAGCTGTGGGGACCAAAGAACCAACCCAGGGAGCTGCGCCTGGGCACGGAGGAGTTCATATGGACATGTTTTGTAGTCTGGAAACGTCTGCCTGGGATAGAGCGCCTCTTTATAATTCTGGTCAGATGGTTGGAGCCAGGGATGAGAACCGGACCATGGGAAGCTCGGTTAGGAGGCCATGTCATCCAACTTGCATCTATTAAGAGCTGGCTTATGTGGCCAGTGAGTAACATGGATGTAACATCTAAGACAGGCTTGACCTTTGTCCTCTGGGGACACTTACAGTCTAGTGCATTGTATATTACATAATAAATTAAATAATTCCATGAGTCATGATTTCATCATTTCCTATTAGGAGATCCAAGGAAAGAATAAAAGGCATAAAATGGTATAGGTTTTTTTTTTAAATAGTCTTTTATTGATTATTCTCTGACAATATCATACACGTAAACAATGTATCCTGAGTGTATCTACTTTTCAATCTTCTCATACTGCCATGTCCCCCTCTTCTTTTTCTCCCTTTGCTTGTTTGTAATCTACTGAGTTCAGGTAGTGCCTGTTGGGATGTTCATCGATTTTACACATTTGACTGTGCACAAGTCTTGTGCAGCTGACCTGCAGTGGGTCCCTAAGTACAGTGGCTGTGGTTTATTCAGAGGGCAGGACTTCACAACACTCCTCTCCAATCTCTGGGCTCTTCAGCTCTCTCCACCCCTTTGTCCATGATGTTCAAAGTGGGTCCTGTGAGTTTTTAGTTCTGTGAAATACAATGTATCCACCTTCTTTTTTTTTTCCTTTTCTTTTCTTATCCTTCTCTTCTCTTCTCTTCTCTTCTCTTCTCTTCTCTTCTCTTCTCTTCTCTTCTCTCTCTCTTTGAGGCAGGGCCTCTCTACATTGTCCTGGAACACACTATGTGGGCTGGTGGGCTAGAAAGTACATAGATCTGCCTGCCTTTGCCTCCCCCCCCCTCCCAGATAGGATTAAAGGTTTGTGCCATCATGCTTGGCCCCTGACCATTTTCTTAACGATTGGGGATATTTATTGAGAGAACGTGGTAGAGGAGTATAAGGATCCCTTGTTCACTGAAGACACCAATAAAGTCAGCTCTGAGATTGCCACAGCCACTCAAACGTGGTAGTCGAGACTTCAAACTCACTCTCTCACTCTGTTGCCACCAAACCTGCCTTTCATAGCCTTCTGTTCTCCTGTTAGGTTAGATGATAAAGCACCCTGAGGCAAGGCATACCTTTCTTCCTCCTGCCAGCAGCACTTTTAGTTGCAGATACAGGACTTCTAAGCTGATTTTTACTTCCCTCCTCCATTACTAAGACCACTTGGTTCCCTCTGGGTCCCACCATCATTTAGTTCCCGTTATGTTTGTCCAAATCCAAACTGTCATGGAGCTGGTACTTTCCATCTACGTGATCCTTTGGTTCCCCAGGATGAATGGTTGCGCCCCCTTCATTCCTTGTCAGAACCAACACAGCAGCAGCCAGGTGTGCTTCTGTAAAATGACCTCCTGCATGCCCCAGGTATCATTTGTTTGGACAGCGAGACTTAAGGCTCTGTTGTAGAGCATCTCAGAAGGACTCACTCCAAAAGGAGAGTTCTTCAAGTACCAGCAGAGTTGGGATAAGAAGTGCTCATAGGCTGCAAAAGCTTATGGGAACTCTGGTTCCTTCAAGCTTCTGGGGAGAGACTGGAGAGAGATCTGGAAGGTTACTGATGGCTACACATTCTTAATAGCCCTTATCTGGGGAGATGGTATCCATTTAGCCCCCTGATCTTCACCAACTCCAGTGACTAGTGAAGTCTGGTGTAAATGTTATTCATAAAGCTAGAAGCTTAAGACATTTCAGCTCTTTCCGAGGAGTCTTGGGATGTTTGGTCTTGGGACCAGCCACTGAAGGAAATCTCTGTGTGTAGAGGTGCTGTCACAGGCTCGCAGGACAGCACTGCCACATGAGCTCGAGATCTTGTATGGATTTTGTTTCCCCCGATCTTCTCTTCTACCCAGTAGTCTAAGACTAGAGATGATAGGAAGAGGCCATTTCTGCTGATGCCTGCCAAATAATGAATCTGGGAGCCAAATGAATGAACGACTTATTGTCTTAAGTCAGTCTGTCGGGCGTAGTGGTTACACAGTAATAGGTAGTGAATACAGTAATATCTCCTCCCCTGAGGATGCTCATCTGTTTTATGGATGCGGGGCAAGGCCATGAGCAGTGGACCAGTGCAGGCTAGTAGGAATGATGATTTCCTTATTGGACGTTTCTTCCCCTGTGGCTCTATACTTGAGGAATTCTCTGGCAATGGAAATGGAGATGATAGAGTGGAGAACAGGGCTGACTCCCTTCCTCTACATTGACTCTACTATATGCTGGGATCCTAATTATGCTGAACGGCTAGCCAGTTATAAAATGTATCCTTATACACATTGTATCATCTAAGCATACATCATAGAGTAGTTCCTGTTTATAAAATTGCATCTATCTATCTATCTATCTATCTATCTATCTATCTATCTATCTATCTATCTATCATCTGTGTGCTTATGTGCATGCAAGACAGTCCCAGCACATAAGTGGAGGGCAGAGGACACTTTGCAGAAGTTGGTTCTCTTTTTCACCATGTGGGGATGGACCTCACGTGATCATGTGATGTTTGGTGCCAAGTATCTCTACCATCTGAGCCATCTCACTGGCCCTAGATTAACCCTTTTATTTCTCAAGATTTCTGAAGTAAGAATTATTATTGCCATCATTACTGTACTTGTTATTTTGGGGTTTCCAGACAGTGTCTCAGTATGTCCTCTAGCCTGGCCTCAGATGTGTGACCCCAGCTGGGACTATAGGTGGGTACCATCACACCTTTCACGGTGTGGGAATATTCTTATCCCAGTTTTGTAGAGGTCCAGAGAGTCTACAGCAGTGTTAGAGACAAGAATAAAACCTGGGGGCCACCCACTGATCTCCACAATCTTAATGCAGAATTGCTCCTGTCTAAAGGGAATACAGGGACAAAGAGTAGAGTAGAGACTGAAGGAAAGGCCATCTAGAGACTGCCCCACCTGGAGATCCATCCCACATGCAGACACCAAACCCAGACACTATTGCAGATGCCAAGAAGTGCTTGCTGACAGGAGTGTGATATAGCTGTCTCCTGAGAGGCTCTGCCAGATCCTGACCGATACAGATGCGGATGCTCGCAGCCAACCATTGGACTGAACACAGGGAGCCCAATGGAGGAGTTAGGGGAAGGACTCAAGGAGCTGAAGGGGCCTTATCTGGCATCAATGAGAAGGAAGGCCCTTGGTCTTATGAAGGCTTGATGCTTGTGTGTGTATTTGTGACTCACATGAATGCAGTGCCTGTGGATGCCAGAAAAAGGCATCAGATCCCTTGGAACTGGAATAACAGGCAGTTGCCATGTGGGGCCTGGGAACTGCACTTGGCCCTCTAGAAGTCCAGTATGTGTTCTTAACTTCTGAGCCATCTTTCTAGCTCCCCCTTTAACAAGGGAGTTTCAGGTAGCCGAGGGGCTAGCCTCAAATTCAATATACTCATTATGTAGCTGAGTTTCCTCATCATGTCTTCAACTCACAAGTACTGGGTTTAAAGGTGTATGCTGCTATGCCCAGTGAGATTCGGGGGGAGAGGGCGGATTCTAATAGAAGAAATATCCAAAACGATCTCAGTATTTGCTAAGTGCTTTCTGTGGCTCATGATAGTGTGAGACACAAAGTTCATAGAGGGATACTAAGAGGAGTTGGGCACTGTGCTCACTGCTGAAACATGGGCTCTCATCTAGTTACAACAATCCTGCTAGTATTATGAATGTCTCCATTCTGCGGATGAGTAAAACCAAGGCATAGGGAATCAAGGAAACTTCTGGAAGCCACATGAGGGATCTGACCAAAGAGTCAGTCAGTGTGCTCAGTTGCTGCCTCCTTTGTTGTACAGAAAATAATATAGGATCTCATACTGTAGCCAAGGCTGGCCTGGTATTTGCTATATAGCACAGGCTGTCCTCCTGCTTCAGCTTCCTGAAGGCTGGGGTTATGAACCCTGCTGTCAGGTTTACACTCAAGTGCCAGGGTCACTGTGAGGGTGAAGAGATTTTGAGTAGTCACAGGCAGATCAGATATATTTTATTCACTCCAGAGGAAGACTGCTATGTAGGCACACAAGGGGTGCATGTAGGTCTACAGAGAGATAGACAGACAGGCAGACAGACAGACACAGGCAGGTTGGCGAAAGCAAGAAGTTGAGGATTAGGCCTCTCACCTCCAGGCCATACTTGTATAAAATTACACAAAGGCAGCATTTAGCCAGAAAGAGTTCTACAACAGATTACACTACCCCTTACCTCGAGGGTTCCATGGACATGCCAAGTCAGCCATCTTGTCCTGACTCTTGGAGGGTGTTCTTACCAGCCATGATGTCAGACAGCTGTCTGTTCTCTACTCGTGAAGTCTGGTTCTTCACAGTTTATCTAGAGGAAGGGACTAACTAACCCTCATTTTTTTGGGGGGGGGGGTACCAGAGAAGGTATGGTCAGAAGGGGATGAAGAAGAAAATGCCATTTTTTGCCATGGGAATTGGTAAAGTTAACATTAAGAAGAAAGAAAGAAAGAAAGAAAGAAAGAAAGAAAGAAAGAAAGAAAGAAAGAAAGAAAGAAAGAAAGAAAAGAAAGAGGGAGAGAGAGAGAGGAAGGAAGAAAGAAAAGGAAGGAAGGAAGAGAGAAAGAGAGAGAGAGAAAGAGAAAGAAAGAGAGAAAGAGAGAGAGAAAGAAAAACTCATTTAGTAATTGCTTTTGCTGATTTCACAAAGCACAGCCAAGATGGTCCAGGTGAGGATGGGGCAGAAAGACTGGAAGAAATGGCGGAGGAGAACCCGGAAACCAGACATGGCTAGGCATGTGGAGGAGGGATTGTGAGCCACCAGGGGCCTGGTCCTCTGGGCTGTGCTTCCAGGAGTGTCTACACACACTCAGAAGCCAGACCCATGGGAACAAGGCTGTCCCTGGTCTGGCTGGCTCCAGCCCCATCACTTCTCAGAAGCGGCATTAGCAGAAGACGCAGCTTCCTGTGACCCACAGGAGCCCGGCGGGCTCCCCAATAACACATCATTAATTTCCGGTGAGTGTGGATTCTTCCTCTTCCTCAGACATGCTCGGGGTTACACACTCTCTGCTTCCAGAGGGAATCACCCACTGCACACAGCTATCACTCACTCGGTAGACAGTAGACGCTGTCTGCACACACTCCCACCCCAGCCTGCTCGCTCCCCCATCACCTTTTGCAACCTACTGGCTGAAGACCAACTGACGCCATCTTGGATCGCCACTGAAGATGTTAGTCCGCAGGGAAGGAACTTTCTTTCTTTTTCTTTTTCTTTTCTTATGCAACAATTATTACTTGTTTTGGGCCTTCCCATCCCCCTTCAACACACCCAACCCGGAAACACAGCATTTAACTGCTTGGAACATAGTGGTATAAATCCGGTATCATACCCGTGATGCTGGAGTGGATTAAATGGAATGGATAAATATATCACACGAAATGGATGAATCTGGTGTCATATGCAGCAGTGGGCTAGGGGTTATAAGCTGAGGACAGATACAACTTCATTAACCTTCTTTGGAGTCTGTTCCTCTTATCTGTGAAATGAGTCAGGTCCTGCTTCTTGGTTCTTTTTTTTTCTTTCCTTTTTTTTTTTTTTATTTATCACAATTAGTGATGTCATTGGGGTGAACACACATGTAAACATATCTCACACATCATAATATATAACTATTAAGCATCAGTAGTTGTGACTCATGAGGGCAGTAACAAAATCATTAACAAATAATGAAATAATGGCAAAGACCAGTTATGTAAGAGCCAGGATGCCTGGGTTAAGATTTCAACCTAGTAGCTGTGTGACCCTGAGCCAGCTGTCTAACCTCCCCTTTGCCTATAGAAAGATAACAGCATTCTCTTCAAAGAGCTGTCATTAAAATTAAAGGGACACGGAAGTGCTCAGAATAATGCCTGCACATTATAATTGCTGTATAAATGTTTATTATTATTAGTGTTGTTGTTATTATTATTTACAGCTTGTTTTTGTGTCTCACCTCTTTACTCTCCCCTCCCCTCTTTCCTCTCCCCTCCTTTCCCCTCCCCTTTCCTCCCCTCCTCTTTCTTTCCTTTCTCTTTTTCCTGATGCTGGCCCAGAACTTGTGGTCTAAAACATAGGCAAGCACTCTACTTCTGAGCAGGACTCTCAAGCTGCCATGTGGAAATTTTGAATTTCTCTCCTATTTATTGATTGATTGATTGACCTACTTGCTATGTAGTTGAGACTGGCCTGGAGCTTACAATCCTCCTGCCTCAACCCATCCAGTGCCAGGATTACCAGTGTGCATCATTGTACCTGGCTCCATTTCTTTTCAGAATTTATTTTCAATTATTTCTATTTTATTTTACACACATGGATTTATGTCTTCATGTACCATATGCATACTTTATGCCCACAGAGGCACCAAAAAGGGCACCAGATCCCCTGGGATTATTGCTGCAGACTGTTGTGAGCTGTCTTGTGGGTGCTGAGAATTGAACCCGGGTCCTCTGGAAGAGCAGCCAGTGCTCTTAGCCATTGAGCCATCTCTCCAGCCCCCTGATTTTCTTTAATATGGATACTTTTCCGCTTTCAGCATCTGCCAATCTGTTCTTTATTCACATTAATGATAAAAACTGGTCATACCAAGAACCTGGTAGTGAAGGTGCCATGACCTTGGCCATTAAGGATCTGGGCACCTACCTCATTTGTCTTTCTGTGGCGCTGTTACTCCTTCCTGTAGGTGGTTGGGTTGAAAGTAGCTGTCTAACTGGCCCATGGCGCTCTCCTTAGGCAGTTGATAAATGCTTATCAACACTAGCACAATGAGTGGCCCTTTGTGCCCTGATGATCTTTTGGGGGTTATTATAGTGTGTGTGTGTGTGTGTGTGTGTATACTCTGGCAGGTGCTTGTATGTGTTGCTGTCAGAAGTCAATCTTTCTGGCTTTTTCAGGTCCCACTCCCTTTTTTAAAGAGTGGGTGGGAGGGCTCAGCTGATAGGCTGCACTGTCCTGTCAATGAACTTGGGGATCCTCCTGTTTCTGCCTCCCCAGTTCTGGAATTACAAGCTCTCTCCACCATACCTGTGCAGATGCTGGGTTAGAACTCAGGGCTTCATGTTTGCTCCGAGAGTACTTTGTAGGCTGGTCTCCCAGATCCAGGTCTAATCTTTAGGGTTTTGTCAGTAATCCCATTGACAAACATTATCTGGTAAGGCCAGAGCTTGGCCTCCTCATGAACCAACTTAACCCCTGGGGAACTCAGTCTTTGTTTTTGGCTAGGATGTTCATAACTGTCACTTACTGTTCAACAGGGATGATAAAAGTCACCCCAAAAGGGGGGGATGTATGAAAAAGATTAAGGCCTCGGAATGAAAACTATTTTTATGAGCCGTTTGGCCTAGACTTTGAAGTTCAGTGGCAAGTGAGGGATGCTGATCGGCATGCATTTCACACCTACTCAGTTCTGCAACCTGGTTATGATGCACAGTCTCCTCTGAGGAAGAAAGAATGAAGCTAAATTAAGGCAGGCTGAGAGCTGGCCTGCGGCTGCCATTTCCTCTATTAAGGTTGGCTAGGCTCTGTCTACACTTCTTTCTTTTATTTTCTCCCCTCCCTTTAAATTGGAAGACGGTGTGATGATGTTGAAAATATTTTGCCAAAAAGAACAAAAAAGTTACTTTTAATCTTAGAACCTGGAAGCAAAAGTATTTCTGTTTTTGCATGCTACCAGTTAGCTCTCCCTCATCCTGAGAGCATGATCTTTGTGTTTTGTTTGTGCAGAATTAACTGAAAACTATAAACTAAAAATTATAATTATTATGTGTGCCTCTCTCACTGTGAGAAAGAAACAGGGCCAACACACACACGTGTGCATGCACACACACACACACACAGAGAGAGAGAGAGAGAGAGAAATGAGAGAGAGAAAGACACAGAGAGAAAGAAACACAGACAGAAAGACACATACAGGGGTGTGAGAGAGAGAAACAGAGACAGACACACAGAGAAACACAGAGACAGACAGACACAGAAAGAAACACAGACAGATAGACAGACAGACAGACTCAGAGAAAAAGAAATACAGACACACATACAGATACACAGACAGACTCAGAGAAAAAGAAATACAGACACACATACACATACACACACACACACACACACACACACACACACAGAGAGAGAGAGAGAGAGACAGACAGACAGACAGACAGACACATACGGGGAGGGAGAGAGAAACACAGAGACAGACACACACAGAGATAAAGAAACACACAGAGACAGACAGACAGACACAGAGACTGTTGGGCATATGTGCAATGGTGCACGTGTGCGGTGGTGCACATGTGGCAGTCAGAGGATAGCTCAGTGGAGTCTGTTCTTTCTCTTCTCCCATCTTTACATTAGTTCTCAGGGTGGAGCTGAGTCACCAGGCTTGTTTGCAGCTCTTTTACCCTCTGAGTTATCTCTATGGCCCCAGAAAACGTTTTAAACACCTTTCAGACCCCAGAGTGATGACTCAGCAGTTACTGGGGCTTGTTCTTCCAAGAGGGACTGTTTAGGTTCTCAGCACCCACGCAGAGCAGTGAACGACCCCCTATAACATTGGCTCCCAGGATAGAATGCCCTGTATTGGAAACCGTGGACACCTGTGCTCATGTGTGCAAACCCATGTGTATGTGCAAACCTAGCACATACACACACACAAAAAAGAATCTTAAAACATTCTTTAGCAGGGCAGTGGTGGTGCACGCCTTTAATCCCAGCACTTGGGCAGGTGGATTTCTGAGTTTGAAGGCAGCCTGGTTTACAGAGCGAGCTCCAGGACAGCCAGGGCTGCACAGAGAAACCCTGTCTCGAAAAAACAAAAACAACAACAAAACAAAACAACCCAAAAGACAACAACAAAAAAGAAAATTCTTTAATCTTTTAAAGATCTTTAAAAGTCTTCCCCTTTTTATAAATTGTTGCTGTTAGCATATATTCACTACAGAGTGTTGGGTTCTGTTATGATACATTTCAATATGTCTGACATGTATTTAGCCTGTATTGAAACCTCTTCATGGCCTGTTATCCCTGTCTCCTGCTCCTCCCTTGTACCAAGGGTCTTTCTGTTCTCATGCCGTCGACCTATATTTAAGTCCAGATTCTGCATATGAGTGAAAATAGGCAGTTTGCCCTACTGAGCCTGACTTATTTCACTTAACATGATGATGATCTCCAATCCCATTTTAAACACCATCACTTTCCCACCCTCCCCCATCCCCGTACATGCCTGAAGAGCAGTCCACTGTGCAGACATACACCATTGCCTTTGGAGGTTTTCAAACTGGAGTTGGTTGCATGTCATTCTGCAGCAGGCACCATTTATTTTGACCCTGAGCTCTATGAGTCAAGGCTTGCCTTCCAGATCCATCTCTACTTCCTGAAGATCCAGCAGAGGTACCCAAGCTCAGTGTTGAGGTTGTCATGGAAACAAGGCTGTTGCTACAGTATCCTGTAGAGCTCTGTTTTCCTCCCTTCCACAGTCTTTGGATGGGCCAAACCTGCTCAAACTGATGGTTCTTTTGTATCTACTGTTTCTCCTGCCTGGGACCCTGCCCAGCTTTGCATGGATGTTTCTTATCTCTTAGTTCTTCAGTCCAGTGTCACCTCAGAGGCCCCCACTGGCCACAGCACATATCACGCACACCACATAGTTACCATTCTTTGTAAAGTATCTGTTCGTTTTCTCTGGGGAATTTGCAACATCAACACCACTGACTTATTTGTGTCTCTGAGAGTGTCCTTTCCTGCCCACACTTGTTCACTTCTGCCCACACCTGGCACTCTCCCTGGCACTTGTAGGTCTTCAACAAGTTCTGCTCAGTAGGTCAATGGGATTGCAGGTTGCTTTCTGAGATCTTATTTGCTCTATCTAGTCTGTCTGTCTGTCTGTCTGTCTGTCTGTCTTTCTTTCTTTCTTTCTTTCTTTCTCTCTCTCTCTCTCTTTCTTTCTCTCTCTCTCTCTTTCTCTCTCTCTCTCTCTCTTTCTTTCTTTCTTTCTTTCTCTCTCTTTCTCTCTTTCTTTCTCTTTCTCTCTTTCTCTCTCTCGTTCTTTCTCTTTCCTTTTCCCTTCCTTTCTTCTTTCCTTCCTTCCTTTCTTTTTTTTTCCTTTCTCTATTCATTTATTTTTCAATACAGTATCTTACATAACCCAGGCTGCACTCAAACTCACTACATAGCTGGAAGTGACCTTGGGCTCCTGAGTCTCCTGCTTTCCTCCCCTGAGTGCTAAGATATCAGGCAGGAGCTATCATATTCAGTTTATGTGGTGCAGGGGATGGATCCTGGGGCTTCATGCATACTAAGTGAGGTCTCTATCTACAAATCACGTCTCAGCCATATTCAACCCCTTTGCAGGGGTTTTATATGACTGTTCCAGCAGATAAGGGGGCAGGACTCTGAATTATCCCTCCTAGTACTGTTTGCTGTTCAGGCTGCATCTGCTGGGATGGAGCATGGCCAGTGTGTAATGTCCTGCTTGATTCCCATGACAGTCTTTCCCTGTGGGTATGTGGGTTCTCTCACCTCTGCTTCTCTGGTCTTCCTATGCCAGCTCTGGCATGTGGCTTCTCCCTTTAGTGAGACTGTCAGCCTTCACCTGTCTACCCAGGATGTCCTGGTGGCCTATCCAGGCTTTGGCAGGAAGAGGGGCAGAGGAGTTTGGTGTAACCCAGAGGAACATTTGGGATCTACTGGCAAGGTGAAGGCTGAACATGCTCTGATCCTGTATTGGTGTTTCTTCTGCCTTACCTTCATATTCTCCATTCCTCTCCTTTCTCCTTCTCTTTCTCTTCTTCCCTCCTCCTCCTTTTCCTTCAATTATTTCCTGCCTCTCTCTTTCTCTGCCCTGAACTTCAACCTCACCTCCTTCTTTCAACCAAGTCTTAGGTAGAGAATCCGAGGGTTTCTCAGGGGAAAGATGGAGGTTCTGAAGGTTCTTCTGGGACCCTATTCATCCAGGGAGCTTGGAGCCTGCTCCTGCTGCACACAGAGCTGCACTGCAGTGTGTGTGTGTGCACGTGTGTGTTTGAGTGTGTGACTGGGAAGATGTGTGTATTTTATTTGAGTGGGTATACGTGCATGTGGACTTATTTTGAGTGTATGTGTCTGTTTGAGTGTGTGTGTGTGTATGTGAATGTGTGTGCATGAGTGTGCACATGTGCATTAGGTCTGTATTTGCATGGGCATGAGTGGGTGTGAGCATGTGTGTGTATAAGTGTGTGCACATGTTTGAGCATTTAGGTGTGTGTGTGTGTGTGTCTGTATGTGTATGTGTAAGAGAGAGGAGAGACAGACAGACAGACAGAGAGAGAGAGAGAGAGAGAGAGAGGAAGAGGGAGAGGCAGAGGGAGACATAGAGAGAGAGAGAGAGAGAGGGAGAGGGAGAGGGAGAGGGAGAGGGAGAGGGAGAGGGAGAGAGACCTAGTCACTTTTGTATGGTGACTGCTCCAAGGACTTCCTTAAGCAGGACAGAGAGAGGGACTGAGCATGGTCAGGAGGCAGCTGCTTCACATTCTCATGGACCAAGCCATCCACACACAACAACCAGAAGAACAGGCCCTGGGCTTGGGCATTAGTCCTCTTCAGAGCAAAAAGCCCATGCTGTTCTCGTTCTTGCTGCTGGAGCCTAACTAGATCACGCACAGGTATTTGTGGTGGTAGGACAGATGCTGGGAACAGAGGAGAGCCCCCTTTCTCTCCAGAACTGTGTCTCAGCAGCAACCTATTGGGCACTTCTTCATGTCTTCACTGTCTCTGCCAATGGCCAAAGCCTGGTTAAAATCTCACTGACCCCCCTCAAGACCCCGTGCTTCGTCTGTGCCCCTGAGCTCCCCACCAAGTGTCACTAGCAAGGGCTCTCCATTTCCTCCCTGTGGCCTCCAGTGAGGCTCCAAGGCATTGAACTCCAATAGGAATCACGCTCTCTCTGCCCTCAGAGCCATGTTCTGAGCCTTCCTCCTAGTGTTTTGTAAGGCTTGCTACTTTCCACCTCACACATGGGGTAAACTGAGGCATGGGGCAATCTATGCTATTTTCCTATGGTGCAGAGCCAAGCTGCAAATGCTAAGCTCAATTGTGCCTCCCCCAAAGTTTTCTCCGTGGCCCACATCCAGTTCTAGCCAACGTCAGGAACTAGTGACAGAGCTTGAGGGCTGGTCACTGCCCCAGTTGGCTTCTGTTCCTTCTCCTCATTCGGTTTGGGGATTGGAACCACTGACCCATTGCACAACCTGCACAGCTTCATGTTTATTTCTTCATCTGTAAAATGGGCTTAATAATAGCAGGGTGTTGTGGGCCAGATTAATTAACGTTTGGACAAGTTCTTTGAGATGCCTGGGATGAAAGGCGTGGTGGACAGCCAAGAGTCATTACCGCAGAGGTGTTCGCAGTGCTAATTTGGGGTTCCCCAGGTTTCCCACTTGGCAGCCTCTGATGGCTTTGCTGACTCAGGAAATATGAAAGCAGAAACTATCCATGCAGAAGGCTCCAGCTGCTTCTGCAGAGGGGGCAGGGTTCTCCCACATTCCTTTTTGGAAGTCTTTCTGGGTTTCCAGAGTTGTGCAACCTGTAATCCTTTGACACAAGACTGTGCTGGGGCTTTGGGACAGGATCAGGGGTTGATAGCGGGATGATGTAGAAACACACAGCATGGTATCCCCCCCCTCTGCCCCCTACAATCTGACTTTTGCCTCTGTTGGAGAGAAGATGACAATTGAAGCCTTGGGTCTCCCAAGCTTGGGGATAAAGAGTGGGCAGAACCAGACCTAGAGGTGTGACTCATGGGATAGAAGCTTACCCAGCATGTTTGCTGCATGTAAATACTGTATAAACCCACTATGGTGGGGGCATTGTGAGATCCCAGCACTCAGGAGGGAGGATCAGGAGTTCAAGGTCATCCTTGGTTATGTGGAGAGTTGGAGGCTAACCTGGGCTACACAAGACTCTGCCTCAAAAAGGAATAAATATGGAAAGGGGAGAAAAGGGAGGAAAATCATTTGGATTTGAAATGAATGGCTATGCCTGTTGATAATCACATATGGCATTGTCCACCCATCCTCCACCTCCATCAGATCATGAAATGGCAGCTAAAAGAGATAGAGAGAAACTCTCTCTCCTCATTCTGTCTCCTCCTCCTCCTCCTTCTTTCTTCTTCTTCTTCTTCTTCTTCTTCTTCTTCTTCTTCTTCTTCTTCTTCTTCTTCTTCTTCTTCTTCTTCTTCTTCTTCTTCTTCTTCTTCTTCTTGTTTATTAGGTATTTTCTTCATTTACATTTCAAATGCTATACCAAAAGTCCCCCATACCCTCCCTCCCCCACTCCTCTACCCACCCACTCCCACTTCTTGGTCCTGGTGTTCCCCTATACTGAGGCATATAAAGTTTGCTAGACCAAGGGGCCTCTCTTCCCAATGATGGCCGACTAGGCCATCTTCTGCTATATATGCAGCTAGAGACACGAGCTCCGGGGTGCTGGTTAGTTCATATTGTTGTTCCACCTATAGGGTTGCAGACCCCTTTAGCTTCTTGGGTACTTTCTCTAGCTCCTCCATTGGGGGCCCTGTGTTCCATCCAATAGCTGACTGTGAGCATCCACTTCTGTGTTTGTCAGGTACCAGAATAGCCTCACAAGAGACAGCTATATCAGGGTCCTTTCAGCAAAATCTTGCTGGCGGATGCAATGTTGTCAGTGTTTGGAGGCTGATTATGGGATGGATCCCCGGGTATGGCAGTCTCTAGATGGTCCATCCTTTTGTCTCAGCTCCAAACTTTGTCTCTGTAACTCTTTCCATGGGTGTTTTGTTCCCAATTCTAAGAAGGGGCAAAGTGTCCCCACTTTGGTCTTCGTTCTTCTTGAGTTTCATGTGTTTTGCAAATTGTATCTTATATCTTGGGTATTCTCCTTCTCCACTTCCTCCTCCTCCTCCTCCTCCCCCTCCCCCTCTTCTGCCTGGCCTGAAACTCACAGACATCTGTCTGCCTTTGCCTCCTGAGTGCTGGGATCAAGGATGTGTGCCACCCTGCCTGGCCCTTTCATTGTCTTTTTTTTTTTTTTTTTTTTTTTTTTGTCACGGGCGGTTGGTTGTTTTCTAGTAGAGGGTTTAGTTTTAGATTGACAGAGACTGTGGGCATCATGTGAACTCCCTAGACTGCCACTCCTGTCTCATGTGTGACTTTAGCATCTTAGAAACTGGACAGCATTCTTGGGACCAGGAGTTCCAGTCCAACACTGCCGGTCTGGGTGGGCTCCCGACTCTACTCCTAACACTGAAAAAAAAAGTTCTATATTGTAGACCCTATACAAGGTAAAATGACTTATAAATTGTAAAGTCAATTAAAGTGATGAAAAAAACCCTTGAAGAACCATTGGGGGCTGCCACAATCCTTTCTTTTCCTTTTCTTCCCACCCCCAACATGTGCTATAGCTGCATGCGGTACTGGGTGTCTTCCTCAATTTCTTCCCATCTTATTTTTTTGAGATAGGGTCTATCAGCAAACCTGGAGTTTGTTGACTTAGCTAGGCTTACTGCCTATGGAGCCCCAGGGACCCTCCTGTGTCTGCTTCCCAGCCTCAGTGTCACAGGAACCCACTGTTGTGCTTGGATTTTCTTAGCAGCTGGGGTTCTGAACCCAGGTCTTTATGGTTATGCAGCTGAGCCATGTCCCCAGCCCCACAATTATGGTTTGCACAGTGTGTAGCATGTGGCAATTCTTGTTGGATGAATGAATGAGTGAATGAATGAACAAGTAAGCAGAAGTGACTAAACTGGTGGACAAGTGGATAAAGGGATGTGTGGACAAACTTCGAATGAACAGAAAAAAATGACGGAGAAGTCAATAATGAAGAAATGGATGGATGATAGACAGATGGAAGGAAAGATGAATGAGTGAATGGATGGAAGTGTGGATGTAAATGGAGAGTTGGATGTATAGAAGGATGAATGGATGGGTAGATGGATGGACAGGTGGACAGATGGATGGACAGACAGATGGATGGATGGATGGACAGATGGACAGACAGACAGATGGATGCTTGGATGAACAGATGGATGGACAGATGGACAGACAGATCAATGAATGGATAGATGTGTAGATGGAAGGACAGATGGATGGATAGATGGACAGATGGATATCAGACAGATGGAGGGATGGATGTGTAGATGGACAGACAGACTGATGGATGGATGGATGGACAGATGGATGGACAGATGGATGGATGGAATAGATGGAAAGAAGGAAGAAATGTGCATAGAAGGGCACATGAAAGGACAGGTGGATGGCGAGAAAGGTAGACTGCAGGTATTTAGAAGAATGAACATGAATGGATGGATGGATGGATGGATGGATGGATGGATGGATGGATGGATGGTTAGATATAAGGATGGATGGGTGAATGGTGGATAAATCAGTAAGCTAATCAGGGTCTCTCCTACAGCTCTTTCCTCTCTGTTTCCTTGTGACCAGAGGGAGTCAATCACCCTGAATTTCAGCTCCTGCCTTACAACTGTTTTGTGGCTTTGAACCAACTCACCTCTTGGTTTTCTTGCTTATAAAAGGATGCTAATGACACCTTCTTTGGGGGCAGCCCGTGTAGTGGGTGTTGAGAAAATTAATTGTGCGGTGGCGAGTAGCACCGTGAGCCCTAGATGAAAGGAGCCGTGAGGGAGCTGTCATTATCCTTATTACCCTCGGCTTCCTCTCACTGCCTCTGCCCTCCTGGGGCTGGCTCCTCTCAGCCTCCCAGGCGCTCAGGTGCCCCAGAAGTGAGTTCCGCTTGGAGCAGGAGCCTGTCTTTCACGGCACTGACTCTTCCCTGGGGTCATTTGGTTTTCACAGGAGGAGTGCTTTCAAGAGCTTGACTGGCCCACCTCACTTCCTTCTAGGGGATTGATTATCCCAAGCACCTATCAGGCCCACTGATGTCAAGATGCAGACCACAATCGGGGGCTTCCTCCAGATGCTGCCCTTGGTGAAGCCTAAAGAACACCTGGGGTTCACTTATCTCCACTCCAGGACTGCAGCCTCCTTCATTTTCCACAATTCAGTTGGTGTGTAACTGACAGATGAAAGGGGCTGCTGACATAAGGGCTAGAAGATGGGATCTGGTCCTGTGTGTCCTTGGGAAAAACACTTAACCTTTCTGATGGCCATTGTTTACATCTGTCGAGTAGGGGGTCTGATGCCAGCTGCAGAGTCACTGGGGTTATGAAAAGAGATACACATGTTCCCCCTTCCCTCCCCATTCCTGCTCCTAGCTGCCTCCAAGATTGCTATCACCCCCTGGGCATCTTGCTTTGATTCTTCTAGTTCTCACCCTAGTTATAACCAAATTTCTGGGTCTAGAGATATGTCATTCAGATCTGACTGCATTTTTGATCCCATAGCAGTTGCCTGTCTGAGGACAGATTTCTCTCATGCCTTCTCAATTCCTCCTGTCTCTCCTCTTTCTCTCCAGACAATGGTGGCAATCCTCTCTTCTCACTATACCTTCATCAACTTCATAAGGATGACAGAGTTTTCCATCACTCCCTGTCCTGTCCTAACTTGGAAACTTCCAACACCATGCCAAAGCAGGCAGATGTCACTGGTGATGTCATATCGCAACCCTCAAGGTTTGTGTTCTCTCTTTGTCTCTGTCTTCGTCTCTCTCCCCTCCCTCTCCTCCTCCTCTTCCTCCCATTTCTCCTCTTGTAATTCCCACTTGCCCCTCTTTCTCCCCTCCACTATAGTCTTCTGGCAAAGATTTTGGTTCCAGCTCTGCCCCAAGTCCCTCTTCCTTTCAGAATTACTTTCCTCAATGGGAAGCAACGGTCTGGGGCAGCTCAAGGGCTATCAAGCTATGGCCCACTGTCTGATTCTGTAGATAAAGCTTTACTGGGACACTGTCCCACCCATTTATTTGCTTAGTGATCATGGATGGCTTCTTTGGCAAGCCATGACCACTGAATGGCTGTTGTGGATGTTCTACTGGTGGACACAGCCAAAGCATCTCCCCGCCTTGTGCTTTACAGAGTGAGTTTGCCAGAATTAGATGGCATCTTCCGAGCCTTTCAGTTCGAATGTTCGCACATGATGTCTACTTAGTTCTACTAGACTTGGGGCTTGTTTTGAGTTGGTTGTGAAGTCTTGATCCTCAACTGAGGGTCTGGTCACTGAGAGGGGAATGAACCACAAGGGCTTATGACTTATAAATGGGTCAGTATGCCGATAGATTCATAATTTGATGGTATTGGTACATGCATGGTGGTGGGAAGATTTGGAGGGTGGTCTTGATGGAGGAAGTAGGCCCCGGAGCCTGTCCTTGGGGCTGTGTCTTTTCTGGGCCTTTGCTGCCTCCCCATCTGTGTGCTGGCTGCTGTGAGTGGAATAGGAATACCTCTCGTCTTCACTGTGCCTGCTTCATTATCTTATACCCACTGTAGTGTGGCTAGCTGTCCATGGACTGACAACTCTAACATTGTGGGCCAAAATAAACCTTTTTTTTTTAAACCATTTTTTTAAACATGCCCAACAGTAATGAAAGTCAACAGTAGTCAGATCTGCACAGAGTTCCGAGTTTCTGCACCTAGTTGCAGGGGCTCAGAGCCTGGCATCCAGCATTCCTAAAATACCACACCGAGTCAATGTGCTCTTGCTTTTGACAGAATCACATCTATTCTAGATCGGCCTCTAGATAAGCTTGATGTAGCCAAGATAAACTTGAACGTCTGATCCTCCCACCTCTATCTCTGGAGTGCCAGGGCTGCAAGCCTGTGGCACTACATCTGCCTCACAGGGTGCTAGGGATTGACCCCAGGGCTTTGTGCATGCTGGGCATGCTCTCTACCCACTGAGCAACATCCTCAGTAAATGCCTCTCTTTCTCTTTGGTGATGGCCTCCTACACACAAGTGATCGAAAGTGCTCCACCACTGAGCCCACCCCTGCCCCAGGCCTTCTCTTTCAACATTTCCCACTGCATGTAGGAAAGAGACTTACAGACAGCAGATGTCAAAAATGGAGCCTCCTAGAACATTTCTTCAGGCCTGCTACCATATCCAACTGGAACTTAACCAGGCTTGCTTTACCCCCCAGTATACAAGTTCAAAACCCTTTACACAACATCCCCAAATCCCAAATTCTCCACAGACTGAATCATAATCCTCCAATCATTTGATAGCCATATATAATCTAAACAGGCACGAGGTTCCTTTTAAAGATCTGCTTTCATGAAGGTGTGCACAAGTCACACGGAAGAATTCCCAACGCATCTCTTTAGAGGTGCACAGTGGGAGGCATGGTAGCACTTGCTCTCTAAAACTCAGAATTCTGGAAACTATCTGGTCTGCAGTTAAGGGGGTGAGTTAAGGTTTGTGGACCCCAGACTCAATATATGAGCCTTCTTATTCATGGTTAAGTGTTTTTAAACCATGTATAGCATCAACTAGAAAGAAGTCTTAAAGTGAGGCTGGAGAGATAGTTCAACTGTTTAGAACACGTTCTGCTCTTACAGAAGACCCAGATTCAGTTCATGTCACCTGTGATGGGCGGCTCACAACCACCTGTAACCCTGGCTTGAGGGGTGTGTGTCTAAGGCCCTCTCCTGGCCCTCTTGGGTACTGAACTCATGCATGCATGCATACATACATACATACATACACACATACACACACACCACAAAGACATATATACATAGAGACATACACTGGACACTCACATAATACATATACATCACACACACACATACACATGCACTTACAAATACCAATACAACACACACACATATACATACAGACATATACCACATACATACACACATTCACATACATACACTCACACATACCACATACACTTACATTCATACACACACACTAAATTAAATAAAATATTTTAAAGACATTCAAAACATCAGGGTGCTGAGACTCATCTGGCTTCCATCAAAGACTGGAACTTAGGGGCTTATCCTGCAGGGAGTTCTCCATCAGCCCTTCCTCCTTTTCTTCTCATGTCATTGTGACCCCCCCAAGTTACCTCTGACACACACACACACACACACACACACACACACACGCTGACAAATACACTCACACACACTCAAACTCACATTGACACTGACACACACTCAAAACACCATACATTCACACACACACACCCATACCCACCCCACAACACACATACACTTGGATACAACCACACACACTCACACACAAACTGATACATACACTCACACACACACACACACTTAGGCTCACACACAAACACACACACACCCACTACCACCACCACCACCACACACACTGACTGTGGGTAACAGTTCCTTAGCAAACAGACCTGTCTTACCCAGAGGATAATGTGACTTGTATACCTGGTGCTTTTAGACAGGGACTTCAAGGTCACCCAGGACATGCCAAGGGTGGGCAAGGGCTTGCTGGAGAAACAGAGAGGAACAGGAATGGGGCATCTCAGGGTTATAGGTCCTGGCATGAGGGGGTGGGCAGTCAAAGCCCTGAGGCCGACTCACTGGAACAGAGTGCAGTACTCTGGAAGGTTGAGAGCCTTGGCTGGAGGAAGTTCTTAAAACACTAAATAACATTAGCTCACACACATGAGGGAGGCTTAAGCCTCAACCTGATTAGCCAAGAGTGGTGGCAGAGGGGGTGCTGAGTTACTCTAAAGAAATGAGGTTATTATGTGCGAGGGGCGCCATTAAAACTCTGTTTACAAACCGATGTGCCAGAGAATGGGCCAGGGAAAGAATTATTAGTGACGGGGTCATTTGATCTCTTTTATGATCCTGTGAGTCAGATCGCTCTGTGCTCGTGAAGGTGAATAATGGAATCCTCAAGCCTGTTGGTTTATAAACAGACCCAGAATTCCATGTTCTGTAACCTCAGATGCCCCTTTGAGTGTGACTTGCCCCGAGTCAAATGATACATCCGACTGAACCACTGGGCTCGCCCCTCCTCCTGGAGGCGATTGAAATGATGATGGTGGTTGGCATCTGGGATGTACCCCTGTTCAACTCGATGGCTAGCTGGGGCAGAGGTCAGCAGCTGGGGAGTCTCTGTATCTCCTCTCTCCTGAGTGGAAGGCTCCCAGACTGACTTCGTTTTCAGCATTTTGAGTAAAGGGCAGCTCAGGGTAGACGGCAGGACTTCAGATTTCCGTAGCCATGGCCTTTGAAGGGGTTCTAAAGAGCAAGAAACTTTGAGTTTGGATCTGAGAATATGGCTGCTAAGCCTCAGTTTCCACATCTGTAAAATGACCTGGGTGTGTTTTCAGCCCTTGCTTCATGTGGAAGCTATGACAAGTGGCTTCATGCATGCTGTGTGCCATGCCAGCTTAGGGGTGTCCTCAAGAGGGAGCAGGTTAACTGCATGAGGCAAGACATAATGGCAGAGAGTCTTCTTTGGATTTTCTGTGTATTCATTGAACCCTCAGGGCCACACTGAGAGGTGTTCTTGAGAGGAAGGTCCTATAGGTGCAGATCCTATTGGTGCCTACTTGGTTAATGTGGCAGCCAAGCCCAGGACAAGTCACCAAGGAATTGAAAGGAGACAGCAAAAAAGTTAAGCCATATCATCAACAGTGCTAATCTGGGGACCTGGGATGCAGTTGCCATGGCAACCTTTAAGAAGGCTGTGCCTTCCAGAGCAGTCTCACAGTAGGGGAGGAACTGAGTATAGCTGTGACCAGGTTGTGATAACTAATTCTGATTGTCAGCTTGATGGGATTTAGAATGATCAAAGAGACAAAGCTCTGGGCACATCTATGGGAGAGTCTCTGTATTATGTTGATGTGGGGAAACCCACCCTAATGATGGGCTTTGTCATACCAAGGGTGGAGTCCTAGACTGAATTTAAAAGGTGGAGGTGAGCTGAGTACCAGCATTCATCTCCTCCAGCTTCCTGTCTGCAGATGCCATGTGACCAGCCTCCCCAATGCTCCTGCTGCGTGGCTTTCCCTGCTATGACACACTGCACCCATGAACCATGAGTCAAAACAGAACTTTCCTTTCCCTGGTTGCTTTTGTCAGGGGTTCTGTTCCAGCAATGAGAAAAGGGAACCAATACAATTGTAGCTGATCATGGCGGAAGACTCATCCAGCAGTCTAGATCTGACATTTCCACGTCCATTATCTCCTTGGTAGACAGAAAAATACTTCAATCTAATAAGTCTGTAGAGTTTACAATTAGCTTCAATGAGGGTGTCCTGTCAGTGATTGCCCAGTGAGGCCATTGATTGTGACTTCTAGGAAATGATAAAAACTAGGCCATGAAGAGTTAAAAGCTTTCCTAGGAACCCTTAACTGGCAAAGGGGAGCAGGTTTTACACCTGGTCTGACATTAAGGCTGTCATGGAACTCATACTGGAAGAACTCTATCCTAGTTTGGTATTTGCAGTTATAAGATGCCTGAGACTGGGACATTTATTAAAGAATAAAGGTTTATGTAGCTCATGTTTCTGGACAATGGGAATCCCCAAGAACACAGTGCTGAACTTGGTAAGGGTTTTCAGACAGCAGGATAGGGAAACAATGTTGCCTCTGCTGTTTCCTTCTTCTCTTATAACCATCATGGGAGCCCCACCCTCCCGCCTCATCTAATCACCTCTGAAGGTTAACATACAAAGTCAGAGATTTAGTTTCCTAAGCAGGAATTTGTGGGGTGGTGGGCAGTAGGAGAGACACATTTAAACCACTGCCATACTTATATTAAGATTTTACAAATCTCAAAAACCTTTAGTTCACTTTCCCCCATGGCACATTGACAATGGAGCCAGGATGGAAACTTGGTTGCCATAGACTTCAGGTCAGGCGTTGGGTTTATTTGTTGGAGGATCCCCAAAGCTTTCCTGAGTCACAGCAGAGTCCTCACATCTCAAAGGTGTTAGGGTACAGACACAAGTATGGTTTTGTTCATTTGTGAGGGCTAAGCCTGTTTGTCCACCCACCTAAGAGGCTTTCAGAGAGCTGAGTATGCTCTTGCTTCCTTCCAACTCTCTGAGCCCCAGATCCTGCCTAGTTTCTCAGCCCCTTATATATTATTTTGTTTTGTATAGCAGAGGAAGATCTTGAGTTCTGATCCTCTTGCCTCCAGCTCCTGAGTGTTAGGATTACAGGGGAGCACCACCGTTGGAAGAAATGGAAGAAATTCTTGGGGCCCTGTGCATGACAGACAACACTCTACCAACTGAGCGACTTCCCCACTAAAGTAGTTCTCCTCTTCTTTTCTCTTCCTCTTCCTCCCCTCCTCCTCTTCTACCTCCTCCCCTCCCCTCCCCTCCCCTCCCCTCACTCCTCCTCCATTCCTCCCCCTCCTCCTCACCACTCCTCCTCCCCTTCCCCTCCTCCTCTCCGTCCCCCCTTCTCCTCTTCCTTCTCTTCTTCTCCCCCTATCTCCTGTGGTCACCAAGGCCTTCCTTCAGGTTGGAAAATCAAAATATTACTCACCTTAGAAGTCAATGGCCTCAAAGGCTCTAATTATGTATACTAAATATCCATGTGGATATGAACACTGTGGATTTGCTGTGGCTTTCATGCAGGGACCTGGCCTCCTTTGCTGTCCCTCCACCCAGAGACACGGCTAGTTGAGCTGGATAACAAACCTCCCTGGTGGACAGAGACCTGTAGAAACCATGTGTTCTGATTTTCCAGTTCGTTCTGCTGCACCACCCCTAGCACAGTTGCTGTCACCAGAGTCCTTTGTCACAGTACCTACTGCTCACATCACACGGAGGCCTCGTGAAGAGCCAACTACCTAACCCTTCTCATGCAGAGTTAGCAAAAGCACACAGCCCAACAGTGAGGAAAATGGCTGACTCCCAGGCCTCCTTGCTCCTTGTGGAAGAAGTAGATTATAATGTGATGGAGGGTACTTGGATCTGGGGATGAGAGATAAGGGAGTTCCTTCGAAGCTAGGGCTTAGATGTCCTGATCCCAGGCTCCTCTCTTCCCTGCTTGTCACAGAGGCTAGATGGTTTGCCTCTCATCAATGGTGTATCTGATTAGCTTGAATCAATGTCCTGAGAAACACAAGAGGTCCGTAGTGACCCTCTCTCCTCCCCGCCCCTCTCTCCCCACTTCCTTTCTTCCTCTCATCCTTTTTGGCACTGAGTTTTGATACCCACAACAGGCTGACCCTGAACACACGATCCTTCTGCTGCTTATCTGCAAGGGCCCAAGGCCACAGGCGTATGTCACCACATGACAGCTGAGACCACGTGGTATGAGCCCCGCTCCCCACCTCGCACTAGCCATAGAGTAGGTCCTCAAGTTCACAAGGGCAGAGATGATTGTCTTGTTTACTTATATAGTACAAATGTCTGGCACAAAGGATTAAGGGCTGGAGCCTGCAGGAGACACTCAATAAATGTTTGTTGAATGAATAAATAAAAGCTCGGGTGCAGCTAATGGTAAACACAAGCAGAGGAAACGCCAAAGAAGAATCTGTTGGGACCAAAATACCCTTTTAAAATGTTGAGAACCTCCTCTTGTTCCTAACCTCTTTCAATCAAGAGATAGATAACTGATAAATTGGGATGTATCACAATACTGTCCTTGATTCTGCACAGAGAGGGTTGCAGCCTTACTATGCATCTAGAAAATATGTTCGGGAGGCTAAAATCCTGACCACACCTTCTCAGCAAGGCCAAGCTCCCTTCTCCATCCCGGTTCCAGAAGAACCACGCAGCTCGGGCTGAGGAAATGGTTCGTTCAGCAAGGAGCTGGCTAGATAGGAAATGAAGGCCTGGGTTCGAGCCTATGTAAGAACCCATGCTTGTAATCCCGATGCCCGATGCAGAGCAAGGGGAGACAGGCAGATTCCCGAGGCCTGCTGGCCAGGCAGCGTATCCAACAGTGAGCTCTAGGTTCAGTGTGAGACCCTGCCCTCTTAAAAAAACCCAACCTCGGGCTTCCACGTACAAGCGTACACATGTGCAGATACACCAGCAGACATAGCAGACATGACCGTGCACACACGGTCCTATATATAGGCACACCTTCCTTTGTGTGATTGTGCAGGTGGCCCCATTACGCCTTCTTGTGTCCTCAGGCACGAGCTCCCAGCTCTGCATTGTTCAGATACTCCAGTTCTTCAGTGGCTCAGTAGGTGCTTGCTGTGGCTTCTCAATGAGACTTCTGCTGCCCCAGTCCTGGTGAAGTCTCCCTCCTTCACTAGATAGCTAAGGAACCAGTAGGATGTTTCGGATGTAAACCCATGTGACCCTAAGGCTTGGTCATAAGACTTCCTTCTTGCTTTGTTTGCTGCTGTCTTATAGGAAGAATTTTAAAGCTTGCCCTTGGAGAGGTCTATGCAGGGGAGGAGCTGAAGCCTCCTGCTGGGGCTGTGGTAGTGAAAGTGATTCCTCTACCCCAGGTGATCTATTGATGTGGGTGACATTCTGATTGTGTTCCAAGATGATGATGATGATGATGGTGATTATTTTAAATATTTATTTATTTATTTCATGTACATGAGTACACCATTGCTCTCTTCAGACACACCAGAATAGGGCATGGGATCCCATTACAGATGGTTATGAGCTGCCCTGTGGTTGCTGGGATTTGAACTCAGGACCTCCGGAAGAGCAGTCAGTGCTCTTAACCACTGAGCCATCTATCTCTCCAGCCCTCAAGAGCACTTTTAACCTCAACACAGCTAAGTTACCCTCAAGTAACTTCCCAAATGAGTTAATAAGCAGTTACTTAAATAATTGAAAATTACTTTTTTATTTTATGTCTATACAGACATAAAATGTGTACCTGCATGAACTTATGTGCACCACTGTGCATTCGGTGCCTGAGGAGACCTGAGGGCATCAGATCTCTTGGGACTGAAGTTACAGGTGGTTATGCAATGGGGTGGGGGTGGGGGAACCTGACTCCTGTCCTCTGCAAAATCAGTAAGTGCTCTTAGCCAACAAGCCATCTCATCAGTCCCCATAATTCTTATTTAGGTAGTGTCCTGCAGTAGATGGGGCCTAGGGTCTCATGCATATCAAGCAAGTTTGGCTTGAACTCATTAGGTAGTCCAAGCTGGTTTCAAATTTGGGATGGTCTTGCCTCAGTTTCCAGGGTGCTAGGACTGCAGGTGCTTGCACCCTCAGGCCTGGTTTTGCTTTTGTTTTAAGTTGCTATTTATTGAGGTGATTTGTTAAGGATGAAAACAACATTTCTGTTGTTTGTTTGTTTGTTTGTTTCCAAACAGACTGAGAAATCAATGAGTGTACTGGTTCACAGACTTATTGCTAGATTTTAGGCCAATAGGATCTTCTCTCTCGGAACCTCTGTTTCCCCACCTGTAAAGTGGAAAGCTGGTGGCTGTGAGGAAGGGGTCAGTGGGAAACACAGGCAAGGCGTGGGGCAGAAGGTTTGGTAGGATCACAATGAATGTTATAGCATACCAGGCAGAGTGGTCACAGTGGGCTACAGGGAAGATGTAGTTGTTGTCAAAGTTACCATCAGTTCCAGGTCTAAGACTAACAGCCTTGGTGCTGCAGAAAGCTCTCATTTCAGTGTGTGAGAGAGGCGATCAGATGGGGGAGCAAAATGAAGGCTGGTCCTAACAAGGGGTGAGGGGAGACCCCACACGATGATAACGGACATACATAGGAAAAGCCCCTCACCTCTCTCTTGACACTATTTACTTTCTTTTCTTCCCCTCCTCAACTTCCTTTCTTATTGGGCCAGTGAGGGTCACACAGTCCAGGTTGATTGCAAACTTGTAAGGCTGACCTTGAACTCTTGGTCTTGAACTCTGCCTTCGACATCTGGGTACTGGGATTATAGACATGCATCCTCAGTATGTCAGGTTTATGCTGGGGGAGTGGGGGCAGAGTTTTGTGTCTGCTAGTCAAACACCTATCAGCTAAACGACACCCACAGCCTCTGGCCCCCTCTTTAGAGTAGACGTTTGTGGCCTCTGTTATCTCTGGTTTAGGAGCAAAGGAAGCAGTCTTGAGTTAAATGAAAAACCTACGCTACCCTTCCCTCTGTATATGGTCTTGGACACATACATAGCGTATGTAGTCTGCCTGGAGCTCAGCTTTGCTGCTCTTCACTGGTTTTTAGCACTTGAACAAGACTGAGTTTGGTCCTAAATCTGACACTAGCACACACTTTCTGGGTGCCATGCGTGTTACCATGGTTACCCGCTTTTATGATTTGAGGCTCCGAGCTAGTTCCTCTCTTCTGGAAAAGTTCTGTTCCCATGGAAAAGATGGCTCCAGGAGAGATGAATCCAAGTTTCCCTTCCCACACATCCCCAGCGCAGGGCCCTTCTGGACTTCAAAGGGAAGCCCCACCAGGAAGCTGGACATGCTGTAAGTTCAGCAGGGGGAGAGATGGGAGCTGGCTTCAAGGACTGTTGAGCAGCTGTTTGACATCACACCAGGGTGGCCGAGGCTTTGGGGCCGAGCCTGTTTACTCCTCACAGATAACATCTCGAGTGGACCATGGGGAAGGATTGGGAGGATGCTCGGGGTCAACGTTCACCTTTGTAGTTGTTTAAATATCGATAATAAGGCATGTGAGGCGGCCTGGCCCCGGGTGAGGAGCCAGCGATGTGTTTGGAGATATCCGCACACGTTCACTAGGCAACTTCAGTCGGGGGCGTCTGCAGTCTCTTAGCGGAGCCAGTGAAGTTTGGCCATCATTCTTCAACTTGAGAAGGAGCTCGGTAACTCCTCATTAACAACCCTCCTTGCTCCAAACGCTTTCTGACACAGCAGAATGGCTCCCCATCTGTATCAAATAAGCCAGTGAATTTACCAGGAGGCCGTGCTCTCTAACCAGGCGCGATGAGAACAAGATGCTAATTGGCTTTCAGGAAACAAGGCTTTTCATGGACGGAGATGTTATGGAAACAACCGAGGGAAGAAAAAAAAAACGGCAAACCAGAACAATGGCTCTCCTTAACTGCAAGTTCTCCCCGAGTGTATTATAGGCTCATGTGCACTTCAATTTGCTCTCCCTAAGAAAGTTCCAGGAGGCCACATGTCTGCTAACTGTTTTGAAGCACAGACTAGTTTGTGGAACCCAATGTGAGAGAAGCCTCATTAGGGATACACTCTGGCACAGACCATGTAGGAAAGTAAGGGAGGACTCTTGTCAATGCACATAGAGTGTGGTAAAACTGGCATAGAGTCCATGAGCACTCCCTAGGCCCCGAAGGGGCTGAATGTCAAAGCTATCATAGTCAAGTCTAGAAATCGATGATTCTTCTTGGTTGCTGCCATGTTTTCTTTAGTTAACGATTCTTACTAGCAAAATACTATCGGTAAAACGAGTTTCAGTATGAGAGTTTTATACGTGCACATAAGGCACATAAAGTGTTTAGACCTTCTTCATGCCTTCACCCTGTGCTCCCCTGTTCTCCTTGTGCTCTCATGAATCGTCTTCCTCTTCCTAGCTGGTTTGCCTCCGACTGCCAGTGTGTGTGTGTGCGCATGTCTGTCTGTCTGTCTGTCTGTCTGAATGTGTTTCATTAGGGTTGTTTATAGAGTGTGGGTGATAGTATTTCTAGGAGCATGGGCATCTTGCCAGTGTCTACACCACTGAAGACAATCTCTCTCTCTCTCTCTCTCTCTCTCTCTCTCTCTTATCAACCATTAACTGATTACAAACCCCAATAGAGCTGTGTCACCCCAAGATCCCCTTCTCCTTTCCACACGGGAGCCAATGGGACCAATCTTGTAGGATTTAATTCAAAGCCTTGAGTTTGCATTGAATCCATCATTCAATGTTTCATTAAGCTTTGCCTTGTTTGTTTGGAATCTGGGATCCTTCTTCAAATGTTGTCACAGAAGCAATGGATAAAAGAGAGAAGAGACAAAGGAAAAGAAATCTCATACCCACAACAGTGTAGTGATTAAGATTCACTTCCAAGAAGCCAGCAAAGCCTGTCTTCATTTGCCTTTCCTCCTGGTTCCCTCACAAGACCCCAGCAAACCACAGGATTCTCTGGAAAGTCAAATAATGCCCGAGGAATCCCCAGATGTGTGTTTAGTCTTGTGGAAGAAATGCACTGTCTGGATGGGACCAGCATTCTACCCTTGACATGCAATCGCCACAATGGGTGTGTGTGTGTGTGTGTGTGTGTGTGTGTGTGTGTGTGTGTGAGTGTGAGACACCTTACTGAATCCAGAGCTGGAGCTATAACTATCAGTCCTAAGAGATAAACGTGTTACCTGACATTCAGTGTGTGGGCCACTGATGAGCTATGCTGACACCAGTGGGCTGGGTGGGGTCACATTCATTTCACCCCCTTAACATTTCTTAGCAACTTGATAGAGTGATCCAGAGATGCGGGGGGATTGAAGAAGGCATCCCAGCTTCAAGGAGGAAGCCAGTGTCACACCTCTCATTTCTAGATTTAGCTCTTTATGACAAAAACTCATTATTCTAAACTGGGAGACCAGCTTGTAGTGACTCACTGCTGTCTCTTCTCCTTCTCTCTTTCTTTCTCTCTCTAACAAAATAACAATGTAATCAGACCCCTGGAATGTGTCTCCCCAAGAGGCATAAACTCAAGAGGCTTGGTTGATTCATTGTTTCCATGAGAGATAGCTCACAGGGGCCAAACAGATATTTACAAACATCCTGAGCGCTCAGTGCTGTCAAGGCTGACTTGATGTAAATAAATGTTCGCATCTCTCCACCCTCTCTCTCTTCCCACCCTCATCCATTCGGCTCTGAGCCAGATCGGTGTCCTATAAGTAGAAGTCTCTAGAACAGTGGTTTCCCAAACTTCCTAATGCTGCAACCATTTAAGACAGTTCCTCATGTTGTGGTGACTCCCAATCCTAAAATTATTTTGTTGCTACTTTATAACTGTAATTTTGCTACTGTTATGAATTATAATATAAATATCTAATGTGCAGGATATCTGATATTCGAATCTGTGAAAGGGTCATTTGAACTCCTGGTTGAGAACTGCTGATCTAGAAGACTCTGCCAAGTTCAAGGCAAAGGCCTGAGGGTTTGAGGTTCATCACCCCAGGGAACTACAACGGAAGCAGAGTTGAGAAGGACAAAGGGTTGGATGGGGTTGAAGAGTCTTGGCAGAAGAGGCAAGCATTTCATTAGGGACATGTTCAGCCTTCCCAGCTCAGCAAAGGAACAGATACTTAAGTATCTGTTATCATTCTCTTCTTGTTCTGGGTATTCACAGACACAAAGTTCTCCACCTTGAATCTCCCTTGTACACACAAGGCAATATTTGATACTGAGTTGCCATCTTCTGTCAAGGTCTGGACAGAAAGCAAATCACTCAGCGTTCTTCAAACAGAAAGACTCTAATGAGGGAGACTGACTCCACAGGAACGAGAACACAGTGGGCCACTCAGAGATGAGCAGTATTAGTATATTGCCTAGGGGTCGGGTGAAGGGACAAAAAGGAACCTCCATCATCAGAGCCACACTGCCAAGGTTAAGTATTGTCTGGACTCTGCAGTAGTTATTGCCAATAAGTGGGCAGATTGAGGAAGACCCTGCTGTGTCCTTTTTTTTCCTTCCTTCCTTCCTTCCTTCCTTCCTTCCTTCCTTCCTTCCTTCCTTCCTTCCTTCCTTCCTTCCTCTTTCATCTCTGCCTCCTATTGGCTGAGCCTGGGGAAAGCACGGACACCTGGGGAAAAATAGAATCTTGTGCTTTGGAAGAGAACTTAGCAGTAAGAGGGCGATATGAAGAGAGGTGTTGAATGTATGTATCCTGGAGAGATGATGTCGTGCTGCTTGCTGCCTGGATCTGCCCATGCTCCCAGTTCCCACCCTGCAATGTTTTATCATACGTGTCCAACTCGTTGCCTTGGCATATTTAAAGGTCAAACAGAGGAAGGAGTGGGGTCCACACCTTTGATCCCAGCACAAGGGAGGCAGAGGCAGAGGCAGAGAGGCAGAGAGGCAGAGAGGCAGAGAGGCAGAGAGGCAGAGAGGGGCAGAGAGGGGCAGAGAGGGGCAGAGAGGGGCAGAGAGGGGCAGAGAGGGGCAGAGAGGGGCAGAGAGGGGCAGAGAGGGGCAGAGAGGGGCAGAGAGGGGCAGAGAGGGGCAGAGAGGGGCAGAGAGGGGCAGAGAGGGGCAGAGAGGGGCAGAGAGGGGCAGAGAGGGGCAGAGAGGGGCAGAGAGGGGCAGAGAGGGGCAGAGAGGGGCAGAGAGGGGCAGAGAGGGGCAGAGAGGGGCAGAGAGAGGCAGAGAGAGGCAGAGAGAGGCAGAGAGAGGCAGAGAGGCAGAGAGGCAGAGAGAGGCAGAGAGGCAGAGAGGCAGAGGCAGAGGCAGAGAGGCAGAGGCAGAGAGGCAGAGGCAGAGAGGCAGAGGCAGAGAGGCAGAGGCAGAGAGGCAGAGGCAGAGAGGCAGAGGCAGAGAGGCAGAGGCAGAGAGGCAGAGGCAGAGAGGCAGAGGCAGAGAGGCAGAGGCAGAGAGGCAGAGGCAGAGAGGCAGAGGCAGAGGCAGAGGCAGAGGCAGAGGCAGAGGCAGAGGCAGAGGCAGGTGGAGCTCTGTGAGTTTGAGGCCAGTCTAGAAGTCTACTGAAATAAATTCTCTAATTGAAATAATAGGTGAGGTAGGCATTCATATTGAGACCCCCCCTAAAATAAGCAAATAAACAAACAAAACCCTGAACCAACCAGTGGATGGACCAAACAAACAAAACACCTGTAAACAGTTTGTAGAATCTTGTATAATAAATGGATCAGCATCAGGTGGCACCCCTTGAAGCTTGCCCCAGTCAGTGATGAGCAAGCAAGCAAGGTAAGGAACCCTGAAAAGACTGCCCTCTTCTCAAACCCTTCTGGGATCTAAAGAGGAATGAGGACTCTCTTTTTTCCATTTCGTTTTGTTTTGTTTTATCTTCTAAGTTTTGGGAAATTTCCTAAGAGGGAAACTAATTCACACTTTGAAAAGAAATCTATAGCAGATAAGACAAAAGTGGCAAGAATGAGTTTCCAATATCACTTCCTCAGTTTTAGTACTCCAACTTATTCAGTGGGAGTGGGGGGGGGTCTTCCAGTCCCTGCCTTGTTATTTCTCTGAAATGATAATAATCACTGCTTATCAAGCACTTGAGTTGTGTGGCCATCTCTTGTGTTTTATTAAACCTTAGCTTGATCCTACATGGACCCATTCTATCACTCCCAGTACTTAGGTTTCCAATCCAAAGCTTAGATGGATTAACGACTTTCCATTTCCTGAAAGTCATAGATCTGGAGTGACAGAGAGGCCACAGGGCTTTAGAAGCCAGGTCTTAACCACACCTTGCTCCAGCCTTCTATATCTTTGTCTTGCATAGGGCTTTGCCCAATGAAAATGTAGACTGTGTGAGATAAGAGGAGACTGACTGTCCTGGAGGTAGGATGTGGTTCAGTTACTGGAGGAGCAATTCCAGATAACTGGAGCATGAGCAGGTGGGGAGATCCTTTCATTACATGGCAGGGGTTGCACTTGGTGGTAGTTTTGAATCTTCAAGTTCTCATGGGCTTGGACTTTGATTTTTTTTTTTCCCCGCTGTCATCTTTATAGTATTTTTGTCTTTGACATCTTTCTTGGTACTTCATCACCAGATGTATATTCCACCAATGGAAAAAGGAAAACCACAGTGGGAAAGACAATTCCCTTCAATTCTAAGAATATGAACTGGAAATTATAGGCATTTTCCGCTGTCCCCTTGGCCAGAAATTTATCTCATATTCCCACCTAGCTGCAAGAGAGTCTGAACATAGGCAGCCCAGCTAAAAGTCAGTCATTCTATCAATGAGGAAAAGCAGATGCTAGAGGGCTGTTTTGTGGTTCTACTTGAAGGTAAATTTCCAAACTACTGATTGGAAAGATTCTCCACATTCTATCCCACCAACGTTTGAATGCCAAATTTGAGTTGATTTTGTCTTCAGTTCACATTGCCACCAAGGACAAAAGAGATGAAGTGATTTGTTCTAGGTAATCACAAGAATTGGTTATGTGGAGTGTGAGGTTGGGCTGGGTATTAATTTAATAAATGACTGTTTAATTATGAATATTTTGACATTCAAATGGATTTTTGCTTTTGTAGACAACATCGTTACCATGGTAGCTAATAGATTCTCACATAACTGAGATTTTGCACATACATATCCCTGTTTAGTGCTCAGGGCTGTTTGATGGCTAAGAATGGCTATTAGCAATATTTTCCCAATTTTTGACATCAGCATGGTTTTAGCAAGACACATGACACATTAAAAAGAAAATGTGAAGACTCTAGATCCTGGAGGGTTAGTGAACAACAATACCAACTGTTCTTTCACGGGCAAAGACTGTGTGTCACGCCAAGAAGAACTGTGTGGGAGACAGTGGATGATAGTCATTAAAGAATTAGAAACAGAATTTTGTTTCTGCTGCCTGCATCTGGGCTGTTTGTAATAGACGATTCCTGATTCTGGAGTGTGGGAAGTCCAAGAGTAAGGTGCTGGCCTCTGGTAAGGGACTTCATGTTGCAGCATGAAGGAGACCTTTGCCACATGCTTGCATACTCACATGTATGCACGATCTCCAGTGCACGAGCATGCACACACACTTCTAATTACTTCCTCTGCAAAGCTCCACCCCCAAGTGCCATCCACACCTGAATGTGGTGACCATGTTTCTGACATGCAACAGGTCCCCACTCATTGAGCACTCATTATCTGTGAAAGCCACTGTCCTCACAATGTGCCAATAGTTACCCATGAATAGTTACACACAAACATCTCCATTGCCGGGAATGTTAGAACCACCCAGCAGGACACCCATGCCTTAGTAGGACTCTTCCCTATAGACTGCCAGATGCCATGAGCAGCTGATTGCATCATGCAAATACAGAGCAGATGGGTTTCAGTGAGGATCTCACAGAGGAGGTAGCATTTCAGAAGTGGATGGAAATGTTGCCAGAGAAGGCTGTAATCCCGGGCCAAACCTCTGAGGGGTGATGGGGCAGATGGGAGGTGGCAGGTCTATCTAAGGGCAGGTGCTTCAAAGAGGGGAATGATTTGTGTATGAAAGGATTAAGAGATGCCCTTAGGAAAATTGGGGAGCGGGGGGGGGGGGGAGAGCTTCCAACATCTCACAGAAATTGCCTCTCCCCTAATCCCTCGGCAGAAAGCCCAATGCAAGGGAAAATGTGTCATATCATATAATTTATGAACGCAGGTATTTTTGGACGACTTGTCAAAACTTGATAAGTTTTGTTCACTCTTAAGAATTAACGAGCTGTTGACATGATAGCTTGGCTGTAGTTAGGTATTAAAAAAAAAAACTTTAAAAAATCATTTCAGTTTGAAGAGTTTCAACCCCCTGGCGTCTTTTGGATGTTTTATTGGATGGTGAGGTTTACTGAATATTCTTTCTTCCGAGGGATGTCGGAGGTCTTGACTTGCCTATTAGGTTCTCAGCTACTGCTGGCTGCAAAGGATGTAGAGGAAGGGAAGATGTGTTGATGAGACCTTTAGATTCGGCAGCCTCTTCGTGCTGTGAGGTTATAAGGACACTATTCTTTTTTTGGGCTACAATCGATGTGAATTGGAGTTCTGTTATTTACAGGCATACTACACCAAACAGTTTCTGTGGGCTGTATCATCCAGTCTTAGAAGACCCTAGAAAGTATTAACAGTTTCTACTTCACCCCTCAGATAACAATCAATATATTGACTGTTGAACACAGTTAAATATTTTGCTATGGACAGTAAATAATTCATCCTTCGAAAGACTCCAAAGCCTTTCTCTGGTGGAAAAATGTAGAAAAAAGGTATTTGAAACATCTAAAGTGGGTATTTACCACATTTGTACGGGGTTCACTTTTGTGATGGATAGCCTTTTATTTAGCATTACCGAGCCACATCCTCGGCTCATTCTAAAGACGCTATCTGAATCCATCTGTAACAAAAAATAAATGGAGCCATGACTCTCATTACCCATAGAGCAAAGCTAAGACCTGCTGCGGGACAATCAATGAGCCTTGAGTCAAGATGAGAAAGTCTGCCGTGAAGTCAGCTTTAGAGACCCTGAGGAGGCGCCTTACCTGCTTCCTGTCCCTTGACATTTTTAATGTTTTTTTTTTCCCTTCATTTTCACAGAGTGGTACTGATACTTCACGAAGGTCAAAGTTGCATGATAAACTTCCGGACAGAGCCAGGACTGAAACACAGCATCCCTTGAGTTCCCAGGGTGTTTTCCCCACAGCCTGGCCTGTGGATACTGGGCTGTCAGGCTGATTCTGCTTTTGTGGGCTCAACAGCCCTTCCACTGATGGTTTCCTTATGTATGGCCCAGGCCTGGCAAATGCAGTTACTGGTGACATCGTGCCCAGGGCTGAACTTATTTACAGTAACTACCCCCACTTCTCCAGTAAGGCACTCCTGGGTAATTGAGTGGACCAGGCAGGAATTAGATCTGGGCCCATGATCTATAACAGCCTGCCTGGAGCTTAATCTTTGTCAATTATTTCGAGCTATCGTGAGTCTGCTTTGAGAGGCAACCGTGTGGCTTTCAGAAGACCAACACCAGGGGCAGCTTCACATCCATTCAGAAGATGACCACGGAGCAGTGCTGCCTATCACCCCAAAGCAAGAACCACCTTGGGTGGTCTCAGATGTTATTTACATAAGCTCAGCATGCCCTTCACCTGCAACTTGACCTATGAGCCCTGTTCTTCCCAGGAAAGGCCCCTTTTCTCTTCACAGCAGGATACATCTATGTAGATGGATACATCATTACTCCCAAATGTTTCCATGTATCCTCTGCTTCTGTGACCACATCCTGCACAGGGGACCGTGCCTGGCTCATCTCTCTGTCAGGCACATATTACCCAGTGCCCAGCACAGAGGACCCTGTCAAACTGGAATCCAGAGAAAGACAACAAAGTCAGCCACCTGGGTTCCCTTAGCCCCATTTCCTATGTCACTCTGACTCTGTGTAACTTTGTCCTGTCTGAAATGGTGGGACGTGGTTTGTTTCAAAGATGGCCTGGAAGCAAGTTCTCTGTGCAAAAAGTAAAGAAAACAACACTACCACAAAACAACAACAATAACAGAAACTTTGTATCTAATGAGAAAATTCTCATACTCCTTAGGAGAGTCGAATTGTTTGCTGAGTGGGTTCTAAGCTTTAGCTATTTGGTGATAAAAAAAAAATCATTTTGTTTCTCTTTTGAAATGTTCATGGAGGTGAATGCTTAAGAACCTGTGTGTATTTCACACCTACACATCTTTGTGAGCTCAGGAAAAGTGTGTCTGCCTATGAGACCATCACCCCAAGTCCAGGAACAGGTCCCCATCTTCAAAAGCTCTTGGCTCCATCATCCAGTTATTATTGTTATAAGAGTGTGTAGCATAAATTCTGCCCACTGAGCAACATTTTGGTATGTAGTTCCCCCCCCCCCCATTATTTATGATTTTAGCAGTTTACAAGTACACACATTTCGTTTTTATTGTCTCTAAATCCTACTCTCCAATGTCAGCTCCTCTGGGACCCTCCTTCTTATCATCATGACACTCTCCCAAGTTCATACTCTTTTTGTTGTTGTTATTTTTAACTCACCAAGCCCAATTAGTGGTATGTGTATGTTCACATGTGTGGAACCAACCACTGGAGAACAGGAAACCTACCAGGGGTCTTGCTCCTGAGAAATCTGGCTCTCCCATCCTTAGCTGCCATTTACTGCCAGTAGCCCCTCAGTTTGGGGTAGGGCCCATGCTGTATGGTAAACCTCCAGAGTTTATTTGTCTTGCCGAGGAATACTCAAAACCTTTAAGCTTCTTTTCATTCTCCCTTGACAACTACACTTTGCACTCTGCATATCACTGGCTTCTTCTTGGGGTGTTTATCCTTCAGAGAATGCTATTTCATATATATGGTATACAAGGTCTCACTTTATAGCCTTTCTGGCCTGGAACTCAGTGTGTAGACCAGGCTGGTCTCAAACTGAACAGAAATCCATGCCGCTGCCTCCCTAGTGCTAGGATTAAACACATGTGCCACCATACCTGGTCTAATTTTTTTGTTTTAAATTTATTTTACTTATTTTAAAGTAAACAAATGAGAATACACACACACACACACACACACACATATATATATATATCCCCATAACATATCTATATTGTAATTGGTTTGACCTAGCTATCCAAAATATATACATATACTAGAATCTCACACAATGAACCATAATTATATATGTATATGTTGCAGCATGGTTTCCTTATCCATTTATCTATCATCCATCCACCCATCCATCCATCCATCCTTGGACATGTGGGTGGCTTCCATGTCTTGGCCTTTGTGAATAACTACAACTTTTGGAAGTGTGTAAAGCTCTCTGAAAGTCTGATTTCAATTACTTTTGGTTTACAGAGGAATCAGAATAGATTATGTGGTAGAATGTTTAGTCCTTGAATTACAGTTAGGGGTAGGGTTGTTAGGGATGGCCCTATGATGTTTTCTATAGTATCTCTATCAGTTCATAGCCCACTGGTGGTGTTAGTGTGAGGGTTACATTTAGGTTGGTCGAGTTAGGGTCGAGCTGAGTTGGACTGGGTAAGAGCTAGGGTTAGGATTGGGTTGAATTTGGGTTGAGTTGATTTGGGTTAGTAAGGTTAGGATTAGAGTTGAGTAGACTGGGTTGTATTGAGTTGGTTTATGGGTAGGTTTGGGTTGGGTTACAATAAGATTAGGTCTGGGACTTTGGTTAGGTTGTGCTGTGTTGAATTAGGGTTGGGTTGGCTGTGTTAAGGTTCTGGTAAGGGTTGAGTGTGTTATGTTGTGTTGGATTAGGGTCAGGTTTGGTTAGGGTTAGTGACAAGTTTAGGGTTAATGTTGAGCGACTTGGCTTGGTCTGAGTTGGTTTAGGTTTATGCTTCTGTTGGGTTGCATTAAGGATTATGCTTATGTCTGTGTTGGCTTGGATTAAGTTGGATTACAGTTAGAGTGGTACCAGGTTGGGAATGTGGTTCTTTCTCCATATCCTTGTTAACATCCATGCTTTCTGTCACTGTTACGTGGTCATGCTCGCTAACAGCTCACAGTGGATTGTGATTCGCTTTGACATCACATACTGTCGTTCCTCCCAGTTTTGCTCTTCTTGTTCCAGGTTGCTCTGTCTGTTCAGGGTCTCCCGTGTTCCACATGGACCTTCAGCATGTCCTTTGCCCTTTCTGCGAAAAATGGTGTCAGATTTTTGATATGGGTTGAACATAAAGCTCTAAATCACTTTGGGCACTATGGATATTTTAACAATATTATTTTTTCCAATAAAACACATGCATGCACACACACATACTGTGTCCACTTTAATTTTGTTTTAATGTTTTAAAATTTCAGTGTAGAAAGACTTGATTGAGTCAATGTTTTACTAATTTCTTTTGATGGCACAACTTTTCTTATGTAACTTGTTTTGGAGAGTCCCGGTTGGAAGTGTATCCTGTGCATTTTCACAACCCTGCTGTGTGGCAGGGTTGCTGGGGGTGGGGGGTGGGATCTGTCTCATTCAGAGACCTTTATTGTTCTCTTGATAAGAATACAATTTCCATCTTTCCAGGGGTGTCCTTAGTAGGAGTGACCCACCCTCTACTGTGACTTTTGTGGTGGCAAGGAGCTGAAATAGATGTGAATTAAGGGGGAAAGATCCTTAAAAGTAATTTATTGGATTATCTTAGAAATTTGGAGATGATTGTGAGAAACCTTGAGCTCTTCCCCCTCCCTGTATGTTTTCTCACCTGACTCTCTGTTCTCTCTCCATCTTCTTCAGCTCTGCTCTGTCCTCTGTGTTAGCATGGTTTCACAGGACTTAGGAAATGCTCCCTCCTTCTGGGGAAGGGATGTGGAGAACAAGATGGTTACTGTCAAAAACATCTCAGGCTTGTATTGACCCTCTTCTGTAGCCTCCAGAATGTAACACTTTTTTCCCCTTCTCTGGTAACTTTGTGAGGATTCCCAGGGATGGACCCTGACTAGTCAGCTTGTGTAGCCACCTCTGGAACTCTGATTATTGCTTCTTGGGTAGTGGGGTGTGGCTCGTTGGTTGTCAGTCAGGATGGGGCACTTCCCTGAATGCACAGATGGGGGGAGGGAGAATTTCCATCATTGGCCCCTCAGTGTCCCTGGGAATGGTTGAAGAATAGTCTCTGAGAGCAAGAGATGCTGTTTCTAGAGGTAGGCACAAGGCAGATGAAAAGGACAGATTCCACTCAGCCTCTGTAAGCTTTCATTTTATGACTTCCGAATGTATATGTATTATTTATCCTTGGCAAATTTCAAACCCGTGTATGATGTGTTTGACTCAATCAATCCCCCATCACTCATTTGGCTCTTATGGTACTGACCACCCAGCCTGCATTTTTACAAAGTAATGGGAAACGGTCCTTTCCATCTTTAGTTTAGATCGCGGCAAGTTAGAGACCCACAGAATTTCTGCTGGGAGCTAAAATTAAGCAATGTTTCTCTTGTTAATTTTAAAGTTACGCTTATTTATTTGATTATTTGCTGTGTGTATTCATGTGTGCTACAGCACCTGTGGAGGTCAGAAGACAGTCTGCAGTAGTCAGTTCTGTCCTTCCCTCACGTGGGACCCGGGGATTGAACTCAGATCATCAGATTTAGACGCAGTCACCCACACCTGGGGAACTAACTTGCTGGCCCAGAGTGAACACTTCTTACATTCGAAGCCTAATCATCTTCAAAAGTTGGTTTTGGGTCTGGTGGTGCTGGAACTTCTAAGCTAGGACCTTGTGCATGCCAGCCATTTCAGAGGCTTGAGCTCCTGTCAGGGTGGATCAAAAGTGGCCTGTAGTCCACAGGTACCACATTATCCTCACAGCTCACCTGACCCTTCTTCTTTGGGTCAGGAGGTGCATAGGACATTTTTGTCTCCGATGGATTGATACTTGGTAGGTTCTCTAGTAGCTTACCTAGCTGAGAGTGACCAGCATGACTCTCAGCTAGTTACTCTTTGCACAGCCTGCTTCTGGGAGTGTATTAGTCAGGGTTCTCTAAAGTCACAGAACTTACGGAACGTCTCTCTATATTAAGGAAATTTATTGTAATACCTTATAGTCATCGAACTAACCCAACAATGGGCAGCTGTGAATGGGAAGTCCAAGAATCTAATAGTCTCTCAGTCCCACAAGGCTAGTTTAAGCTGTTTTTCTATAGAAGCCCCGTGTACGAGGGCAGTATGTCTTGTCATTGTGCCTGACCAGGAAGCAGAAAGCAGGAGGAAGGAGCCAGGGAAACCCCTCCCTCCCTAAAGTCCCGCCCCCAGTGACGTACTTCCTCCAGCTACAACCTCCCCTACCCCCCAAAGTTTCCATACATCCTAGAAATAGCAGCCCAGAGCTGGGAACCAAACATTCGAAACATGAACCTTTAGGGGACAATTCAGAGTCAGTCCCTTAAACATGGACTTCTTGCTTACTGTGACCCTTACCAACGGGTGCCTGGTTTCCCAATCCTAAAATTCTCAGAGTGAGATTTATGGTGTGAGTCACTTCTCGGGGGACAATGCCCTACAAGACTCACTTGGGTGACTGGCCAGTGGACAGATGGTCTCCTGTGAGTCAGCTTTCCTCCCCTGGAGCTTTCTGAGAACGGAACCACATGACCCGCTGCCTGTCTACATTGTGGGAGCTGAGGGCAGGGAGCTATGGGTGGCCAGGCTGGCTGGCTGCTTGTCACTCCAGTACTACAGAAGACTTTGGCGTGGTGTGACCGGCATGTTTAATAAACAAGATGTGAGCCTGTCGTTGGGGCTGTCTGGGATACAGCTGCTCATGTAGCAAGGACCTTACATAATTCCAAGTCCGAGGTCATTTTTCCTCTTTCGAAAACTTCAAAGTCCTGTCACCATGTGTGGAAGCCACCACAGAACATTTTCATCCACTTGTCTGGAGAGATGATTTTTCAAGGGAATTACCCCTTGTAGCGATCAGACTAGTCAACAGCTTGGGTATTATTTTCTCTTTTCCATTATTTGCACACTTGTGTGGTTGTGTGCTTGTTTGTGGGCACACACGTGTGCAAGTGCATGTGGAGACTCAAGGTTGGTATTCAGAGACCTCCTTGCTTGCTCTTCCAACTTATCACTAAGGCAGGCTCTCACAATGTAACCCAGAGGTCTTCAATAAGGTAAGTTTTGCTGGCCAGCTTGCTCTGGGGCATCCTCGTCTCCCATCTTCCAAGACTCACACCCCATGGATTCTGGGGTTCTAACCACTGTCCTTCATGCTCTGTGACAAACACTACAACCCCTGATCCATCTCTCCAGCCCCACACTTACCACAGTAGCCAGGAAGGATGGATGGGGACGGATGTAGACCCATCCATCCCGTGTCACTAGAAGACCATTCAAAGTTCTAAGTGTTAGAAAAGCACACGATATTGGGCCCTGATGTCAGTACTATCCCTCTAAACCCATAAAGCACCACTGGCATTAAGTGGGACTTCCTATGGACTAAGGCTGAAATAAATACTTTCCTTATCTTTCCGAGGCAGATGCTAAAGATTTGGCTACTGGATGGAACTTCCAGAAAAGTAAGTCGATCTCTGGAGATGGTTCAGCAAGTAGGAACACTTGTGTAGATATGAGGACCAGAATTCAAATACCCAGAACCCGTGAGAAAACCTAGGTGTACACACACACGCACACACACACACACACACACACACACACACACACACACACCTACCTATAATCCCAGCAAGCAGAGGGATTGCTGGAGCTCGTTGGCCGCCAGCCTAGATCTGGATTCAGTGAGAGAGACTCTGCTTATGGGGAGTAAATCAAACCACAATAAAGGACATCTGACGTCCTCCTTTGGTTCCTGTATGTGTACAAAGTGAGTGTAATGCCACAGACACATGCACATATAACACACACACACACACACAGAGCACATAGCTTCTTCTCTCCTCCCCCTCCCTTCCTTTTGGAAGGAAGAATTCACTTTGGTTCATGGTTTATGGTCAGTTCATCTTGGTTGGGAGAGTGCGCTGCAATAAGGAGTTAGGACAGAGAGGGTGTGTCTGAACATGGAACCCGGACATGAGCTCTGGTTGGGATGAGTGGATGAAGCTCGAGTTTAAAGCAAGCCTGGTGCTGCCGTGAGAGGGCGGTGTGACTTGGGTCTGGAATGATCTGGTTTCTGGCACTGTTGGGCACCTTTAGGAAGTGGGGAATCTTGAGAGGAAGTTGTGCCACTGGAATGCATTCTTGAAGTGGGTCCTGGAATCCTGATCCCGTCCACACTCTCTCTCGGCTTCCATGGTGTGATGCAGTGGACAGGTTTGTTCTGCCATGTGGCCATACCACCATGCACTTTTCCACCCCAACCACAGGGCCCAGCAGTCACGGTCTCCTCTGAAACCACAGGCTAACATATATCCCTTTCTTCCTTTTAAGTGGATTGCGTCAGGTATTTTGTTTCAGCCATGGATTGACAAACAGGAATGAGTACCTTGGCTTGATTTTTCTGGCAATTTACCCTAATGAAATTGAGTAATATTTCTCTCCTTTGCAAAACAAATGTAAAACAAAAAAATACACTTACATCTTCATTGGCATGTACACATGTCATCTTACCTGCATACTTCAAAGAATCATGTCTACACTTCAGCTTCTCTCATCCAGGGCTTCTCAGCTTCTCCAGGGTCTCTCAGCTTCTCCATCATTGACATTTGAGGATGGAAAAAGTCTTTGATTTTAGGGACCGGCCTTGGCATTAGCAGATGCTTCTCCTGTACCTATGGCAATGGAAACTACCTCCAGACACTGTCAAATATCTTCTGAAGGATAAAATCACCACCTCCATTGGGACCTACCATCTAAGGGCAGGCAGCACCTGAGAAGCAGACCTTGTGTTGACTAAAAGTTCTATACATAAAGCATCTTTGTATGTCAAAGAAGGTAAAACTCATCTGGACCTCTAGGCTTCAAAGGTCATGGTTAAAATGAGAACATGGTTGTCCTAGTGGCCTTGACCCAAGAGAGAACAGAGACAACTCAAGGATAGTAACCCCGTAGAGATGCCTCAGGGCCAGCCACCTTGCTCCCCACTCCTTCCCTAGTTTCTTCATCCCATGTATTTATGGCTCTTCCAAGAAGGAGCTGGCAACATCCATGGACCACTCATTCATCACACCAGTCATTTTGTTTTGTATTCTACCAGCCACCCTGTCCCTATCTAATCAGGGGGCTGCTTCCTGTTTTTGTCCTGCTATCATTTGTCCCACTGGAGTGATTTTTATCATCAAACAGTATGAAAATAGAATCTAGGAATTGGCACCTCTCTGCTGCAGCCAGCCCATGAGACTGACCCGTTGGCTTGGGCAGGAGAGACGGAAGCAGCCTAGGACCCAAGTTCACATTGTCTTCAGGACAAACAGCCAGGCATGCCTCCCATCTTTCCACAGGGCTCCCCTCAAAAATACAAATGGTGATGTGATTTGTTTAAACCTAAGGACATGTATTTACAAGCACTTGGTGGCCATTCTTCCTGGAGAGTGGAGGGAGGTGTCCCAGCTTGATGAATGGGTTCCTCTCTCGATGGGCTGAGACGTGGGCATTCCATTCAAGGGCAGCTCTTGACTTCCTCTTTGGATCAATGTTTGCAGCTTAGAAGGTTATGAGGATTGCAGGAGAAGAGAGGTGTGTGGGAAAGGAACCATCAGCTCTGAGTCTCTGGATGAGCAGAAAAAAAAATCTCAACAATGTGGCCATTTTGCCATGGTGTGACCTCCTTAGTGACTAGATTGTCTCAAGGTCAAATTCTGTTTTTGTTTGTTTGTTTGTTTGGGTTTTTTGTTTTTTCCTTGTTTCCTCTTTTTTTTTTTTTTTTTTTTTTTTTTTTTTCCTTTTGGACTTACTATGTAGCCCAGGCTAGTCCAAAAATCTCAGGCTGTGTTTTCACTAACAAACCTTCTTCCTTAGTCTCCTGTTTGTGTGTGTGTGTGTGTGTGTGTGTGTGTAGGCCAGAAGTCAGCCTCAGGTGTTGTTCCTCTGCAGACATCCACCTGTTTTGTTGTGTTCTTTTGAGACTTTATCTCTTGCTAGTTTGGACTTCGTCAAGTAGGCTAAGCTGGTGGACTAGCAAGATCTATTGATCTGCCAGTCTCCATCTCCCTCATGCTGTGGTGACAACTGAATGCCACTGTCCTCATACACCCCACCCCCACCCCCCGCCGCTCCCTTCATGTGGGTTCTGGGGACGGAACTCTGGTCATTATGCTCATCAAGAGCAACACAGCTGTCTATCTAGCACCAATAGTGGGATGATTCTTCAGTCACCCGTGGGTGATTACATACAGTACAACCTCACTGTTGACCTAGGAAGGGGTTCTGGGCTTTGAGTAAGTAAGTGCTGGTCTGTTTATATATAAGGCTGAGGATATATAGGTTCTTGTTATTTTATTTCTTGACAATAGCCCACCCAGCTCACCTATCTGTAGGTGTTTTCTGTGTGTCAGGCAGACCCCAAGCAAACAGGGTCATTTGAAGGCCCTCCAATTTGGTCTCATGGCACTTTCCTTGTCAAGTCCCACAGCTCCACAGAGCTCTAAGTCCCCAAAAGACTCAGAAAGGCAGCTTACTGCAGATAATAATTAGAGAGATGGGTTCCTAGGCCGCAGGCATAGTGTGCCAGGGTCCCTTGTGAACCATTCTCTGGCTTACATTTCTCAGGATCTGCTTCAGCAGGTGGCCTCCAGCAGGTAGTCAATAAGGACCTTCTGGCTGAGGGCTGAGGGCTCTTTGTAGAGGGCAAATCCAGAGGCCAGAGGGCATGCTCAAAAGGTCACAGGGTCAAGACCCATCACTGTGACAGATGATTCTAAGCAAGTCTCCCTCCCTCTCTCTGGAAGCAGGGCCAAGCCTCTTGAGGCAGGAGAGGTGGTGGTGGTGGGGGAGGGTGTTGAGGGTTCACAAAGAAAGGCGAGTCTGGTGTCTGGCCGGCACCTCTCAACTGGTCTTCATTAGGGGAGCCCGGCAGCTCTGTCTTCTGCCGTCCTCTGTCCCCGCTGACGGGGTGCTGTCTCCAGACCTCTCAACTGCTCCTCATTACTTAGAACACTAGGCTTTTGTCTCCACATGAAGCCTTCTTTGTTCCACCAGCCTGGCCAAGCCAGAAAGCCAGAAACTGATACAAAACAATGCCACTCTATCTTGAGGGGACCCCCACTCTCTGCCCCCCTCCTTCTGTGGCTGGATAAGGAAGAAGGGCTTCTGCCCTCTGACTCACATCCCCGGACATCTAGCTGGGGAGGTCTTCCTAGGAACACAGGAAACAGGTCAAACATAGACAAGTGGCTTCCTGAACTTGGTTGCATGTCGGAGACACCTAGACAGCTTCCAAATATACCCAGGCCTGCCGTCCCTCTCCTCTGGACAATCCGATTGAATGGCTTGTTGGGCAGAGCAACCACCACGATGTGCAAAGACACTCTAGCATCTGAACCGAGCAGCAAAGCGTGGGCACCATCAGCACAGAAACACTGTGTTCGAGAATGGCTTGTCATAGTTGTCTGTCTTCCCATGCTGTCAAGTACCCTCCCCTTGAGCCCGACAGGGCTAGCAGAATCTCTACCTGCACGGCAAGCAGGAAATACTTGTGCATGCCTGAAGGAGACCAGTGCTGTGGGAGAAAGCAAAGGGTGGGAGCTAGGGTTGTCACAGCAAGGCAGATATGTAGCACTTTGACCTTGGTTTTCTGCTGTGGCTCTCTCCATGAGCCAGGATTTTCAGGTCTCTGGGCATTGTGAGGGGCTGTGTCTCTTTTCTCCTCCTTGGCCCTTTTCAATAAGGGAAAACCAAACTAAACCAAAACACAATACAACATCAAAACTCCATGTCCTCTGAGATAGAGTTGGTGACCGGGAGGTTTGGCCAGCTAGAGAGAGGGTGTCTGCTGGCTGTCCCTCCTAAAGAGTGATTTATCCCAAAGTTATGGAGCACCGAGGTGTCTTGGGTCCTGCCACTTGTCTCAGACTATGTAGGAAGATGAGGTGTAACTGGAGGACAAAGAAAGTCTGTCTTCTCCCATCCCAGCAGCCCCCCGGCCGCCTCCCTCCTGGATCTCCTAGTAAATGGCTCAGCTCCTTGTCACCTTGGCTGAAACTGCAGTGTCACAGATCGATAACAGCTCCAGCATTACAGATCTAGAACTGATATCCTCACAGCTCCAGATTACAGATCTATAACTAAGATGCCCATAGTTCCAGCGTTACAGATCTATAAGTCAGACACCCACAGCTCCAGCATTACAGATCTATAACTGAGACTCCCCACCTCTCAGGTTGAGCAGATGCCCAGCAGTGATTCCACAAGCAAAAACCCACAAGACCCCTAGTTAACTTCTAATTTCAGGTGATTGGCAGAGAATAGTCATGACTACCACTGTAACAATGGCAGGTAATTATTTTGGATCTAAGTATGTTCTGAGAGGTGTGTTCTGAGAGTCATGCACACCCTCACACAAAACTGGGGGTGCTGGACTCAGAGATTCCAAAGGCAGAGGTTTGTCTGCTGGTGTAAATGGCTTCAGCTTGCTCTTTCTGTGTTCAGTGACGGTGCCCTGATGGAACCAGGCTTCCTCTGGGATAAGGAGGTGGTAGATTTTGCTTTTGGTTGTTTTGGTGGTGTTGGGATGATCCCAGGCTATGCTGGACAAATATTCTACTGCATTTGTGCATTACATGTCCATCTCTGCACTAGTGTGTGTGTGTGTGTGTGTGTGTGTGTGTGTGTGTGTGTGTGTGTGTATGTGTGTGTACTCATGTGTGTGCTAATGTGTGTACGTATGGAGGCCAAACACCGACATTGGGTGGCTTCCTCGTTCACCCGACATCTATTTATTTTGACATAAGCTCTCTTGCTGAACCTGGACGTCCCTGATTTGGCCAGGTTGACAGGCCAACGGGTCCTAGGAATCCTCTTGTCGCTGCCTTCCCAACACTGGGATCACAGACAAGCACTACCATGTCCAACTTTTCCATGTGACTTCTGGAGATAAATCTCAGGTCTTCGTGCTTGTGTGAACTGAACTATCCTTTCAGTTCCTACCCCCTGGACTTTTGACTTTGGAATACCGTTCTGACACAGTCTAAGGCCCCAGAAGTAATTAGGAGGAAGCCTGATAGGCAGGGTCTGCCTTGGTCCCTGATGGAGAGGAAGACATGAAGATGCATGATCATAGGCCTCCATCACTATAATGTGTCATGGTAATGTTTCAACATAAAACTGGTTCTTTTATTTATTTTTATTCCTTTTTTTTAAATAAAAGAGAGACAGATAAACATCTCCAACAAAGGCGTCAAAATTAAAAATAAAAATGCCCAAGTCTTGAAAAATGAGAGTAACAGAAATTATGCTATCTCCCCTTGTGTGTCTTGTTGCTTTCCCTTGTCCCAGGAAGCAGTCACCCCTGTGTTGGACACAGAATAAATACTTGATTCAAGAGAAACTAAGAGGTCTCAGAGATAAGTTAACGCAACAAGGCAGATTTTGGGGAGGCTGGGGATATGGTTCAGTGGTCAACAGAACTTGCTGCTCTTCTGGTGCCCTGACACTCAGTGGCTCACAACTGCCTCTAACTCCAGCCAGCTCCAGAGGCTCCGATGCCTCTGGCTTCCATGGGCACTGTTCTCATGTACATTTACCCACGAGTGCGCGTGCGCGCGCGCGCGCACACACACACACACACACACACACACACACACACACCCCTTAATTAAAAGTAAGCCCAGACTTTGGAGCTGGGAAGATTCTTCATCAATAAAGTACTTGCCTGAGTTGTATCGATAGAATGTGTGTTTATGTGGATAACAAGCCAGATGTGGTGGCATCATTTGTAATCCCAGAAGCAGAGATAAGATGAGTTATTGGCCAGTGAGAGACCCTGCCTCCAAAAACATGCATGGTGCACCTGAGGTTGTCTTCTGGCTGCCACACACATACACACACTCACATGTACCCTCAACTTTTATCTGTGCTCCACCCCCTCCTCACCCCCCCCCCCAGAATAATCTATCAGTGACACTAACACGTGTTTTTAGCCAATCAATGCATTTAGATAAGCTGTACTTTCTCCTAAGCAGGATCAGGGATTCTCCATCTGTTGAATTGGTCTGTAACAGACTAGCCCCAAGCTTGGAGCTTAACACAGCAGTTATTTATCCTCTCATAGTTTCTGTGAGTCAGGAACTTGAGAGCAGCTAAGCTGGGAGTTGAGGGAATCCAATTTCAAGCTGGCCCACTAATGTGGCTGTTGGCGTGAGTCCCGAGGCCCTCACTGAATGGGTTTCCTCCCAAGATGCTTTAGTGCCCCCATATCATGGAGGCTGGCTTCTGTTGGGATCCACTGAGAGGAAGATCCAGAAGGAATGGTGTTACCTGTATGAAATACTCTTAGAAACACATCCCATAGCATCTGATTGCTTATGCAAATCAGCTCTACTCAACATAGGAGAGTATGAACATACAGGAGTATCCCCAGACCAGGATGCCTGGGGCTATCTCAGTGTCTGATTGCGATGACTTGACCTTGTTTCCACCCTACTCACCCAGGCATTGATTTATAAATCTCCACGTCTCTTCCTCTGCACCCTTCTGTGGTGTCTTGGTACTATATCAAGGCTCATCGATATCGCTTCGCTCTTCCTCTATGATATTAAGGACATGTTCAGTGGATCAGAACTCTCCCCACACGTGGCTGGATAAGAAACAGGCGCAGTGAGTGTGAGTGAGCAGAGGCACTCTCTTGTGTTCCAGCTCCAGGATCTGCCATTCACACCCCCATTTAAGGAAACTTCAAACCTATACCAAGAGGAGCTTGGACGGGTCACATATTTTGTGATTGACACATAAACATTCCAGGAAATGTTAGTTTATCCTTTGAACATCACTGCTATGAACAAGATTGTAGTTTAAAAAAAAAATCAAAATCTTGATGCAGGGTCTCTCTACCCACCTTAGACCATTTATGTTCCCAGATGAAAGACACACTCTCGGCCTTTATATTTTAACATGCCTTAATCAGCACAATAGCTGGGCAGCTGCCTAACCTCCATGCTGTTGGATCTACCTCCTATCCATAACCCAAGTTATTACTCACATGTTTTACCCGGGCTGCTCTTAACTCCAATTGGCCAGCCCATATGGCCATGCATTTTTATGGTATTGAGTGACCCTGCCCCCAGTTAATTCTGATTGGTGAATAAAGATACCGACAGCCAATAGCTGGGGAGAAGAGTGACCTTGCCCCCAGCTAGTTCTGATTGGTGAATAAAGATGCCAACAGCCAATAGCTGGAAAGAAGAGATGTAGGTGGGGTTGAGGTTTTTTCGGTTCCAAGAGAAGAGACCATGAGGAAGGGAATAGAAGAGAACCTGCAGGAGAGGAGAAAGAAGAGCTGCCATGGGTTAACTGAACCATAAAACGATGGTGGCACTATTAGGAGGTGTGGCTTTGTTGGAATAGGTGTGGCCTTATTGGAGGAAATGCATCACTTGGCGGGGCGTGGGGGTGGTTTGAGAGCTTCCTTCTTCTAGTTGCCTGAGGATGCCAGTCTCTTCCTGGTTACCTTCAGATGAAGATGTAGAACTCTCAGCTCCTCCTGCACCATGACTGCATGCTGCCATGCTTCCTGCCTTGATGATAATGGATTGAACCTCTGAACTTATAAGCCAACCCAGATGAAAGGTTGTCCCTTATAAGTGTTGCCTTGGTCATGGTGTCTGTTCACAGCAGTAAAACCTTAACTAAGACACCATTGGTTTAATGTTTCCACCCGAGTCCTCAGCACGCTTACGTCTAACCCACAGTAACGTATAGATTCACAGCACACAATTTATTGCACACCTTCATACAGGACAACTCATCCACAGACGCGTCTCAACACACATGCTCACAATACCTGTATTCAGCAGGTCCTCACGCACAGACAAACATACAGACCCTGGAATTAAGTCTCAAGTCAGTGAAAAAAAAACAAAACAATAAAAATGGAATAAATTTTGAGACTCTATTAAATTTCCACATGGGGAATCGGGCAGGTTATAGGAACAGAGGCACGTCTTAAATCGTTTACCCTTTGTGGCAGGTGACATTTATTGAATTAGAGTGTGGGGGTGGAGAGGGTGGGCCTTCTATGATTTACCGTCCTCCCCCTCTTTCTGTCTCAGTATTTAAGTTGGGGGCAGATTCACGGCCACATGATACTTCTCTGGTGTCTCACGTTACCCAAGCATACCCCCTTCCCTGCCACCAAATAAAACAATGGAAAAGCTTTTCACTATAGGCAGAACCCCAAAGCTTTTGTCTCTCTTTGCTTTGACTTTCTCTTTTAAAGTTTAACTCATTGTTGCTGATGCATGCGTGTGCAGGCACACGTGCGTGCCTGGCAATGTGCGTGTAGAGTTTAGAAGACATCTTGCCCAAGTCAGCGCTCCTTCTGTCACAGGTTCCAAGGATCAAGCTCAGGCTGCCAGGCTTGCTCGGCATCCTTTTTGACTGGCTGAGCCACTTCTCCTAACTGTCGTTGGCTTTTTTTCCCTGCTAATCTCAAGCCACTAGCTCAATGGAGAAGACTAGCTATGGAGCAGAGGGTCTCGCAGAGAGATGCCTCCAATCCCTTTACTCCCACGTCTGTTACCAAGGCCCCAGACTCTGCTGTTGATGAGGGGCGAGTATGGAATGAGGGTCCTGCTGTCATTAGTGAGTGTCTTCAGTCAGAAGGACTAAAATCTGCTGCTTTAACCTGCACAACAGGGGTAATATTTTCCTTTCAAAAAAAAAAAGGATGAGCCCTTAGGCTAGAGAGATGGCTAGGCCATTATAAAGACTAGGCTCACAACCAAATACTGAGCCCTTTCCCCATTCCTAAACTCACTCTCACCTATCTAATGTTTTCTGTGTGTGATTGTGTGTGCCTGCACGTGTGCATGTATGTATGAGTGTGTGTAAGTGTGTATGTGTGTGAGTGAATGTGTATTTGTGAGTAGGTTTTTGTGTGTGTGTGATTGTGTGTGCCTGCATGTGTGCATATATGTGTGTGAATGTATGTGTGTATGATTGTGTGTGTCTGCATTGTGCATGTGTGTATAAGTGTGTGTATGTGGGTGAGTGAGTGTGTGTTTGTGAGTGTGTTTGTGTGTGTGATTTTGTATGCCTACATGTGTGCATGTGTATGAGTGTGTGTTTGTGAGTGGGTTTACATATATGTGATTGTATGTGCCTGCATGTGTGCATGTGTGTGAGTGTGTATGCATGTGTGAGTATATGTTTGTGACTGTGTGTGCCTGCCTGTGTCTATGTGTATTTAAATGTGTATGCCTCTGTGTGTGTGTGTGTGTGTGTGTGTGTGTGTTTGTGTGTTGTGTGTGTGCATGTGTTTGTGGGTGTATGCATATGTTTGTGTGTTTGTGTGTGTGTGTTTTAGGCAGAGTTTTCTCTGACCACATGACCATATCCTCTCTCGGGAAGACCCATCCATGCCTTGGGCTACCCATTTGCAAGTTCTGCTTCATTTTTGACCCCAGCTCTCCTTCTCTCCCGAGCTCCTTCTGCTCTCCTGCAGCCCATAACTCTTGGGCTGGGGGATTAACATCATGATTTATCTGTGAAATTCCTTGAGTGAGGGATGAGGAGGGAGGAAGTCTGAGAGAGACCTTTGTCCCGGGTTACTACGTGGTTATTCCCCATGCTTAAAAAAAAAAAAAAAAAAAAAAAAAAAAAAAAGATAAAACAAACTCCAGGAGCTTGGGGTGGGGGAAGGTGACTGGATTCTTTGGATTCAGTAACACCATTCTAGAACGTTCCAAGATTTCCTCTCCTTTGGCTTTTCAACACTGACAAATAGCATGGCCTGTATTTGTTAGAAATCTCACTCTCAGATGGATTCGGTACATATTGGAGACCTTCTGCCCTTATGATCAACTGCTGGATCCATCTCAGGGAAAGCACTGAACAGATCACCAAAGCACCATCTTGCCGTTTCACCACCATGAAGGCAGGAGGCAGGAGGCAGGAAGCAGGAAAATGCTATGGAGCCACAAAACACAACAGACTCTTCAGGCTGAAGTTTGCAACAACAGCTTGAGATTAATATCGCAACAATACTTCCATTAACAAGCCATGCACAGACCTCGGCAAGCACACCTGGTGGCTTCTTATGTAGCAGATGCCTTTTCTGTGTTTAGGTCCCACTAGACGGTCAACACACATCCTCTCCTGAGTGTTAGACTCAGCCTACATCCAGTCAGGGTTTGCTGGATGTTAGGCCATGCATAAACAGGGACTAAGTCATATTTTCTCATTTCTGTCTTGCCCTCTGGTTAGTTTTGGTCCATTAAGGACTTGAAGACAGTAAGGAGGGAAGTGGTACTATCTCTTGGATATGATAGAAGCACATAGTAGGTACTTACTGGAAGGCTGCATAGCACTTGAAGTGATTAGTCTACCCACAGTTGAGATAGATTAGGGATGCCCTAAGGAAACTTGGGACTGGTTGCCACTGGTCTATCCTGAAGTGGGACGAGTGGAGGAGAATATAGACAAACATTTGGCGAGCAGAGAAAACAGTGGTGTAGTGATAGAGATAGAATCTCCCGTCTCTTCTGCTTTGCAGCTGATAACCCAAAGGACTCAGGGTGACATCCAAGGCGGGACCCAGAGTTCATCAGGGTCCTTGATCCAGGCTATTTAATCCCCCAGTGGTTTCACTCTGCACACTCTGTACCCTGTCCCCCTGCCCTGCTGTGTCCTTTATTGCATATGTTTCAGAAGGGTGCCAACAGCTATGGGCAATCAATACACATTAGTCCATCTGTTGTCACTGCGAGGTGCTATCTGCAGCATATGGCCTGCCTGGCCCTCTGATTGATTGCTGGCAGTACTGCCATTTTGATTTTGAACTAGATTTCTCTTTCCCCATCTCTGGTGGTCATCACACTTGTAGGCAGCCTTGCTTTGCATAACTTGGTCAAATCAGAGAATGGGCTAGCATGCTCCATTCTAAACCATCACCAGAGATACATCCTTGGGCTCCCCAACCTTGCATCGTGGACTTTGCACACACTTGCTCAATGCCAAACCATTTCCTTATGCAAAATTTTATCACTCTTTGCTTACCAATTTATTTTTATGTATATGTCCCAGCATGCCTGTGGAGGTCAGAGGACAACTTGCAAGGAGTCAGCTCTCTCCTTCCATCAGGTGGGTCCCAGGAATTGAACTGAGATTGTCAGGCTTGGTTGCAGTCACCTGTGCCTGTGGAGCCATGCCACTGACCTCTAAGGTTCTATAGTACTGGCTTATGTTCTTCAGGTGGCCAGATGGCAGTGCAAGGAGTGAGCTCATGAGATGAATCAGTGAATGGTGACACCAGGAGGAGGCTTATTCAGTCTGTGGTTTCCCAAAATGCATGAAGTCACAGCCTGTGCCCACAGGTCTCACCAGCAACTGTCTTCCAAGAAGCAATCCTTTACTCGGGAATTAGGATCACAATGAGAATTGGTGTTTGATGCCCCAGTTATTAATTCTTGTCTAAGAAAGATGTGGGTTCACAGGGCTGGGATTTGCAATATCTGTATGCTTGAGTTTGTGGATACAGAAGTGCAAATTAGAGAAAGCTGTCCAAAAACCACAAGATGAAACTTCTAATTATCCCCACTGCGCAGGGCAGCATCTTAGAGTAGATACTGTGACGATGAACAGTTTATCTCTGGCTGGGGCAGTGCGCTCAGCCTGTTCTTTACCATGAAATTTCCCAAGATCAACATGGCTACAGTCATGGTCATCAGTCAACATGGCTACAACTTGGCTACTATCTATCTTGCTGCAATGTTGCAAGGCTGTGGGGGTTGGTGGCACATGATTTTCAAATTTTAAGGTACACGATTTTCAAATTTTTTTCAATGAGGCTCCAGGTTCTGCAGGGAAGATCTGGGAGGGACAGGAAGGCAAACAGAAGCATAGGCTCCACCCATCACACAGAATATAGAACTGATCCCAGGGGGAGGTGAGAACTGTCTGGTATTATTTTCAGAGCTTACACTGGGACCCTGATCTTCTGATTCGTAGACAAAGCACATGTCTACAGCTTCAAAAATGAAGCAAGTCATCATGAAAATGAAGACCAACTTCAAGGTTTTACATAAGCAAGCCCTCTACCACTGAGCTAGAGCCCAAGCTGGACCCTATAGGTTAAAAGGTTCAGCCTAAAATTCACACTGAAGACTGTTTCAAAGAAGGATTTTGTTGTTTGTTTGTTTGTTTAATTTTATGTGTGTGTGTGTGTGTGTGTGTGTGTGTGTGTGTGTGTGTGCTTCTCCTTGTGGGTATATGCACATGTGCAAACTGCATGTACATAGGCTGTGTTTGTGGGAATGTATGTGTGGCATGGCTGTGATGTGACATGTATGTGTGGATATTTTTTGAACTGTGTGACTATGTGACCGTGTGTCTGTGTGTGTGTGTCCCCGTTTGACTGTGTCTGTGTGTCTGTGTGACTGTGTAACTGTGTGACTGTGTGTGTTGTGTATGTATCTATGTTGTGCATGTATGCATGTTGTCTGTAGAAATGTGGCATTTGGGTGTGAAGAACACAGGGCATACTTGTGTATTCATCAGGAATGGGGAGGCCATCAGAGCAGATTTTGAGTCCAGTGAATGAGAAGGTAGTGACTTTGTTCTAGGGAACAGAGAAAACATTTTAGGTTTGGATGGGGGACTATGGCAGCCTGTGATATCTTGTGCCTTTTCCTTTTCTCCCTATGCTGAACCAATGCCACCTGAAAGCTTCACTCCGTGATCGGGAGATCTCATCACTTAGAGAACTGGTCAACCCTTCAGTCATTCATGGACAGTCATAGGTGACACCCAGTCTTTAATGGCAAGTGGTTTTTGTTTTTTTGAAGCTCATTATCCAGCATCTTGTCCAGCATCATGACATTGGATCTAGAGCTGTCAAAGATGTAAGCTTATATGGGTATTTCTTTTGTTTTGTGTTGAAACAGGTCTCACTCTGCAGCCCTGACTGGCCTGAAATTCACTATATAGACCAGGCTGGTTTAGAACTCATAGAGATCCACTTTCCTCTATCTTCCATGTTCTGGGATTAAAGGTGTGTGCCTGGCTTTATGTGTCTTTTAAAATACATTTTTAAAATGATTGTTTTTATTTATTTATCTCTCCATATGTATGAACCATGTGTGTGGGGACTCCATTGTAGGTCACAAGAGGGACAGTGTGGGACATTGGGTCCTTCTGGTGCTGGTGTCACAGGTAGTTGTGAACTGCCTTATTAGAAACTGTATTCAAGTCTTCCACAAGAGCAGTAAGTTCTCTTAACCCCCAACCCATCCCTCCAGCTCCGTTTAATTCTTCTAGAGCTTAGATTTTGGTTATAAAACACTTGTAGAACAGCCTGTTAACTGGCTTCACTGCAGTTTAAGATCTGTGTGAAGTTAGGCAACCCCTCCATCCTTCTGGAGGTCTCTGAGAAGAAAAGCTGGAGGCTTTCATGATTAATGCTACCCAAAAGGAAAACAAGAAGAAAGCATTTACCTTAGAACCTTCATCATAGATACATTTATAATAATTTTAAGGGAGGAAAAGACAAACTGGACTAACAAAACTTAGTTGATAAGAAGTAAGTCTATTTTGTGTCTGACAACCACATGCATATGGGACACTTGAATCTTTGTTTTGTGGCCTGGGTTTGTAAGCATGAAGCCACAGAGATGAACTATACAATCTCCAAGTTCATTTCAACGTTTGAAAGTTCAAGTCTGCACCCTGTATCATGAAGCATCACTTGACACAAAGGAAACTCCAAGCAGACTCTGATGTGTCACTCTTGCAACTGGATGAACTTTCACATATAATAACCTCAAGAAGAGGAGAGTTTCAAAAGCTTCCCTCTGGTGTATGAAGCTATCTCAGAGACTAGAGGAGAGATGGAGAGAGATGGAAGAAGTAGTAGAAAGAGGAAGGAGAGGAGAGGAAGAGGGAGAGGTGGAGGTGGAGGGTGGAGGGGGAGAGGAGGAATGGAAGGGTGGAGAGAGAGGTGGGGGATAAAGGGAGAGATGGTGGTAGAGGGAGAAGTGGAAGGGTGGAGAAAGAGATAGAGGGTGGTGGGAGAAGTGGAGGGAGAGGTAGGGGTAGAGGGAGAGGTAAGAGAAGAGGGAGAGGGAGAGCAACAGCAGGAGAGGGAGAAAGAAAGATCCAGACATGTCTGAATGTTCATGCATTGACTGAGCACGTGATTGGCTGGAGGGTTGTATGCAGTTATATCTGTCTGGGAGGGCCTTCCATTTCCTTGTGTATAGCTAGACTCTGGCTACATTGTAGGTTCTTTTGTCTTCCATCCTTCTTCCACCATCCTTTTACACACAGCCCAACACTAGATAGAGAAAAAAGATTGAGGGGAAAGGGTACATCATTATTGTTACACTAGTCTATGCTGATTAGGGGCATCTAGTTCCTTGGGGCAAGTTTGATGTCTTCCTTTAGGATATCTAACTTCTTCATTGCACAGTTACCTAACAAACTGCAAACAGCAACTAACCAACAATCAACCCTCACTCTCGGGACCCTAGCATCCATCTACCCTCTGAAGAGTCCCCAGAATTTCAAAGTTACACACTGGCAGAAACTATCTGCAGCTGGCCAGATCACATTCCCGGTAGAGCATGAGGCAAATCACTGTCAGCTGCTATGGACAGTCTGCAGCAGGCCTGTATCCCACGCCTGCAGATTAAAGCAAAAACATAATTCTTATAATACTTCTGTGTTCCTAAAGAAACCAAAATTCTCACTACTCGCATGGACTTCAATAAAGACATGGCATTCTGCTAAGATGTGGGTGCTCTGGTCTCAAACTCTGCCACCTCCTGACACACCTGCCTGCAGGGCCTATGTGGACCCGATTGGTCCAAGTAACTATGAACTTCCAGATTCTCTGACTGGTGTCCCTTTCTGTGAGAATGCAGTAGGGCAATGTGGGTGAGGGCTACTGACTGACTCTGCCCTCTGGGAGAATTATTGACCTTAGGGGAAGAACAATTTGGCTACAGCTGAGGCCAAGAAAATTCTTATGGTGAAATCCCAGTTCCCGAAATGGTATTGGGAGGGACTTTGATATATGATAAAGTCATGAGGGAGGCCCACAGGGGTCAGGGTCACTTGTCGTTTCCACAGAAAAGTCTATGAAGCAAAGGAGACACCCTCTAGACCTGGACTCTGCTGTCTTGATCCCAGCCTTTGCTCACAGAAGCCCAGGGATACATTCCCAAGATATATAAATCACCACTTATGGCTGCTTGTTCTCGTAGTCTGAGCCTGACTGAAACAGCTCTTCACCCACTGTCTGACTATTGACTAGTCGGTTAGTTTGAAATGTTAACTATGAATGAAGGCAGCTATTTCATTTTCGTTCGGAACAGGCAGTACACACTCTATTTGATTCCTGTTTTTCGGCTTCAGTTTTCTAACCCACGCTGTTTATTTGGTGGATGCTCTTCCTAAAGGCAGGCAGTCTTCCTCCACTTCTACCTGGTGGGCTCTGAATCTTATCATTATCTTTCAGGTTTTTGTTTACACTTCCCTTCTTTCTTAAGTCTCTTACCTCTTCCAGAGTCTGGTGGTTTCTCTCCTCCCCCCCTCCTCCCCCCAATTTCTCCTCCTCCCCCTCCTCAACCTTCTGCTTATTTATTGTTTATCTTCACATACATACGCATGCCACAGTGTACAAGTGGATGTCAGAGGACCACTTTCAGGAGCTGATTCTCTTCTTGTGCCGTGTAGATCCTGGAGTTTGAACTCAAGTTGTCAGTCTTGACAGCGAGCCCTCTAGTTGCCTCATGATCTCTCCCCTCTGACCTGCCCTCTTCCCATATTCTTCTCAGAGCATGTCAGCATGTCACCTGCTGTGTCTCATTACTTTCTCCATGCCTGGCTGCCTGCCTCCTCCTCCTCTTCCTCTTTTTCCTCTCCTTCCTCTTCTTCCTCTTCTTCTTCCTCTTCTTTTTCCTCCTCTTTCTCCTCTTCTTCCTCTTCTTCCTCCTCTTTTTCCTCCTCCTCCTCCTCCCCTCTTCTTCTTTTCAAGACAGAGTTTCTCTGCTGTGTAGCCCTGGCTGTCCTGGAACTTGTTCTGTAGACCAGGCTGGTTTCAAACTCACAGAAATCTACCTGTCTCTACCTCCCCAGTGCTAGGATTAAAGGGATGCACATGGCTGCCTGGTTCCCCGTGCCTTTCTTAGCATACCTCCTCATCTAGAACACAGAGCTCGGGTGTCTTTTGCTATTGGATCCCCACACTCAGCTCGGCTATAGGAGTTAAAGTCCACATCTGTGGATTAGGGAACAGATGTGAAGAGCCACGGGAGTTCTCAGAGGATCTGAAGGGGCAATTCCAAAATTGTGGGCACAGAGGACTGATCGGGGGAGATGCGATATTGATCTGTTGCGGGCATCCGTCCTCTGTGGCAGTACTTCCAAACCCTTGAAGCTGTTGGATAAGGATCTAGGCGTGGAGATGAGGCCCTGCCTGGTGCATAAGAAGCAAGCTTTCCTAACTCCCCAGTCTGGGGTCAGAGATCCATGTTCCAATTTGAGGCCCTGTCTGCATTTTGGAGTGCAGGGGGCGGGTGGCTGTCTGCACCTTCTGAGGAGACAGAACCAGGGAACATGACCACTCACCCTGGCTCCAACCCCTAGCGTCATTGATGTTGGCTGGGGATCAAAGCGGCTGTTCCATTTTTAACCTAGCCAAGCCCCACCTCACTCTGAGCATGTGTTCCCAACATTTCATTGTGTGCCAGGGGGATAAACAAAACCCACCCCCTGAGTGTAGGAAGGATGCCTTCGGGGGAGCTCTGAACTCAGCTGAGGCAGATAAGTGTTTTTTCCCACCGAGGGCCCCCCAGACCTGCGGGTTTCCTGAGTTTGCTTGACAACATGGTACGGGAGATGGTCAGCTCTATCTTTGTGCAGAACAAATCTATACAGATGGTGACCCTGAACCGAAAGGAAGATAAAAATTGGACATGGGGGCGGGCCAAGGAGACAGGGAGAGCCTATGCTTGGCTCATATTTTCTTTCCCCCATCCTGTCTCTTACAAGTGTTAGCATCCTCATCTGTGGTACTGGGAAGTATTGATGAAAGGCCATCTTGTCTTCAAATGATTGTTTATCAAGGTAAAAATAAGTATAAATGTGGATTCCTTAGGACATTTAAACAATTAAACAGGGACCAGGAAAGGAAGGTGGGGTGTAGTACAAACCAGTCTGTAAACATCTCTCAAAGGAAGGAAGGGAAGGAAAATTCCCCAAGACCCACTGTGGGTGATATTTTCATGAATAAGATTCTAAATATGTACGTATATTTAAACTGATGCAAGGTATCCTATCAAATCCACGGAAGATACGTCATATGCAGAATACATCCTGTTCTGTTACTACAATGTGTACACACAGGGTGTTCATGTTCTGAGCACGTACAGGGCATCCAACTTCTACCTCACTCCTTGTGCTAAAGCTTCCAGGATAAATAAGAGCTGGGACTGACCAGCTGTCATGAGGCTGGGAGAGCAGGCTAGAACTTCAAGCCACCATGGTACTAATTACTGCTCCAGCCCCAGTCTTGACTAGGACTCCCCCAGGGGACATCTCTGCATGCTAAGTTACTTTGTTACTATCCCTTCCTAAGTGTGGAAATCAAGGCAGGCACCCTGGGCTTCTACAAATCTCACCTTGGGCATTGGGAACACCTTCCTTGATGAGAGATAGGAGCAAACTTCCCTAAAGACCTGTTGGCACTTTGTGGTGTCACACTGTTGCCGAAGTGTCACTGGAGAGTCACTGTCTGGTTCCAATTGTCATTCCCTACCTGCTCAGCTCTGACTTTTATCTTCTGGGCCTTATTTAGGTCCTTTGGCACCTCGGGAAGAAGTTTCTCTCTTCCATTAAGCCTGGTGATGCCTCCTCCTCCCAACCTTCCTCCTTTTCTTCTCCCTCCTCCTTCCTCGTCTTCTCCTCCTATCCCTCCCCCTCCCCCTTTCCTGTCTCTCCCTTCTTCTCTTTATTCTTTTTAGGAGAATGGTCCATCATCAGATATTTTCTTCATCCTGAGGATTTCTGTTTTGTTGCTGTTGTTTGCTGTGTGTGTGTGTGCACCAGCGTATATTGATGCGTGTGTGTAAGTGTGTGCAGTTGCAGATGCATGTGTGTCTGTGTGGGTGTGAAGGACAGAGGTTTACAGCAGATATTTTTTTCAGTTGTCTCCTACCTTAGCTTTAATGTTCAAGGCATTAATGTCTTCCACAGAACCTGTGCCTCACTGGTTTCACTAGACTGGCTGGTTGGCAGCTTCTGTGGATCTGCTTGTCTCTATCTCCCCAGTGCTAGACTTATGAGTATGTGCATGTCCAGCCATAACCAACCATATCCAGCTAAATCCAGTCATGTCCAGCTATGTCCATCCATGTCCAACCATGTCCAGTCATGTCCACATTTGTCCAACCATGTCCAGCCATGACCAACCATGTCCAGCCATGTCCAGCTAAATCCAGCCATACCCAGCCATATCCAGTCATGTCCAGCTACATCCAGTCATGTCCAGTCATATCCACCTTTGTTCAGCCATGTCTAGCCATGTGCAGCTATGTTCAACCATGTCCAAGCATGTCCAGCCATGTCCAACTATGTCCAGCCATGTGCAGCTATGTCCAGCCATGTGCAGCTATGTCCAACCATGTCCACTTATGTCCAGCCATGTTCATCCATGCCCAAGCCATGTGCAGCTATGTCCAGCCCTTCATAGAGTTCTGGGTATTGAAGTAAGGTCCTCATGTTTACAGAGCAAGCCCTTGACTGGTAAGCTATCTCACCAGTCCTCAGGATTTCTCTGTAGAGGGTTATTTCTTGCCATAGTTGGAATGCCATCTCTTGAGGGCTGTAACAACCCTGGCCCAGGAGGTGTGTGCACGCGAACTTTGCCTCCTGAGCTCCCCAGATTTCAGATTATTGGATGTTTTAAACCTAAATATTGCCAAGAGTTTTGGAACATGAACTGCACTTACTCCTAAGAACTGAACAACCACACGAAGAAGATGGGGCAGGCTGAGCCCTGCCCTGTATGTAGCATCTGAACACGAGCAATCTTGAAGATATGGAGGGATGACCAGCCAGTGAGGGTCAAATGATGGTCGACTGGTTGCACCAGTAGACGTGAAGTTCAATGCTAAGGCTGTGTAATAATCGGTAGTTGCAATCAGAGGCCTTTAAACCATCCCAGCCTTCCTGAAAGGAGAGGATTCTTAGTCCAATAACTGTTAATGGTCTGATAGGAGTTTTCATAACCACCTCTTAAAAAATGTAGAGTTCTTCAATCCCTCTTTGGTTTTAGCTGTTTTCTGGCCTTTGTGTCAGAAGGACAGCTCCTGCGGCATAACCCTGGAAAAACCAGAAAAGTTGTGTGACAGACTGGGACACAAGTGGTCTGTCATGGGACATCCCATGGCTCCGTGGGTGAAAATGACCAGGATGCTATGTTTGCCATAAGATGGAGCCAACAGGAGGAGAAACAGTTGTTTCCTCCAGACCAGAGGACTCCTGAGGTCTAGAGAGCAGTCAGAAGCTGAGACTGAGCCTGCCACGCCACTGGGTGGCTTTGGACAGGACTTCCTTTCCCTGGGTCTCAGTTTCTCCTGATGGAATCTTTTATTTTTTTCTCAATAAGCCTCCCCTCCTACTCTCATATCTTTGAGTGTGTGTGTATGTGTGAGTGTGTGTGTTTGTGTGTATGTGTGTTTATGTGTTTGTGTATGTGTGTGTGTTTGTGTTTATGTGTGTGTGTGAGTATGTATGTATGTTTGTGTGTGTGCCTATGTGTGAGTGTGTATGTATGTGTGTATGTGTGTGTGTATGTGTGAAAGTGTGAGTGTGTGTATGTGTATATGTTTGTGTGTGTGAGTGTGTGTATGTGTGTGTTTATGTGTGAGTATGTATGTATGTAAGTGTGTGTGTATGTGTAAAAGTGTGAGTGTGAGTGTATGTAGTGTGTGTATGTATGTATGTGTATATGTGTGAGTGTGTATATGTGTATGTGTCTGTGTGTATATGTGTGTGGTGTGTATATGTATGTATTTGTGTGTATATTTATGTAAGTGTGTGTATGTGTTTGTGTATGTTTGTGTATGTGCTTATGTGGGCATATATGTTTGTGTGTATGCATGTGTGTGTGTGTGTGTGTGTGTGTGTATGTCCCGCATACTTCCTGCCTGAATGTGTGTGTGAACATGAGGTTATTTACTGGAACATGGGCACAGTTTTAGCGTCTACAGCACTGAAAAAAAATGATCCCTCCATCCTCAGTAGCCTTACCCTTGGACAGTCCCTCAGGGAGGAGGTGTGGCCACATGCCACGCCCCTACTCATAGTGAAGTATTGACAGGCCCAGTCATTTCTTAAAGTTCGCAGGATTTGAACCCAGGACCTTGCTACATACCTGGCCTCCTCCAGCATCGTATATGCTAAGCCAGGCTTGAGCACCTTCAAACTATGTCAGCCCAGGACCCCTCCCCTCCTTAACACTCTCAGAGTGATTCTGCGACAGATATTTAAGTCCTCTGTTCTCTGTTGGAAGACACACTCCCCTTGCTGGGGTCTTGATTGTGTGTGTGTGTGTGTGTGTGTGTGTGTGTGTGTGTGTGTGCAGAACACAATGAGCATCTCAAAGAGCCTTGGCTGTTTATGACCCTGAGCAGAACAGCCTCCAGGGGCACAGTTTGCCCATCCGTGCAATGGGTTGGCTAAAGTGGAAGATCCTCAAATTTATTTTCAGCTCCTAAATTCTTCTCTTAACTGGGAAGCTTGTGCCTGGGGAAATCTCCAGACCTTAGTTCCTCAACCCCATGGAGGAATTCAGCTGAAGGTCTCCTACTTCTTGCTGTTATGTGTAGTTGATAGCACATACCACTTAGCATAGAGTATTCTTTTCAGTCTCCTCCTTCCAGGATGGCACTGTCACCAGGCACCATGGTATGCACCCCTCATGCCAGCACTCAGGGAAGCCGAGGCAGGAGGACTGAAGGTTTGAGGCCAGCCTAGTCTCCACAGTCAGACCTCGGTCTCAGTGCTGACCCTATTTTACTCTGGAGAGAAACTGGGGCACATGGAGATGGTCACTTGCTCAGAGTGGCCTGTTAGTAAACACTGGAGCTCGGACGGCAAGCCTAGATTACAAAACAGCGTTTTCTGAAAAAAAAGGGGGGCGGGTGGGATGGGCCATGCATTGTCTAGAGAGACATCTAGCAGGTGCAGGCTGCAGCCTTTAACTCCCCTCTCCTAAGAAGTGTCACCAGACAAAATAAACAGAACTCGGAATGGCTGACTGTGGGGCTGGCCCGACCATCTCACACGTCCGGTCTGTGGTGTCCCACCTGGCAGCTGCTCGCGGCACTAAAGGGATCCGAGGACATTAGCAGTGGGGTTTTCTTTTTTTTTTTTAATCTATATAATTATAGAAACGGATTGTTTAGACAGAACCCAGCCATAACACGGAATCACGGTGACAGACTGAGAACAGCTCTGCCAGACCCAGAAAGGCCTGATTTCACGAGGACTTTGGCGATTCTGCTTCTCCCTGCCATTTAACGTGGCACGGAGATTTATAGAGCCGTGGGAATGGTTGTCGGATCTCAGGATTCTTGGCTTCTATAAACCACTCCCCCAAAAGCCGTACTACATTTGCTTAGAAGCTCAGTGGGGCACAAAGATGGAAAAGTATGATGACTCAAAGTACAGGACTCTTGTTCGCTGTGTCATCGAGGAATGCTGCCTTTGATCACTGGGGTCTCAGTTTGCCCATCTGTGCAATGGGTTGGTGGGAAGTGTCCATATCCCAAACTCATTTTCGGCTCTTTGACTCTTCCCTGTCCAACCTGTCAGGGAAGCTTCTCGGGGGCCAGGCTTTTTTGGGGGGGGATATGGGGTACAGAGAGACGATTAGGAATCTCCTCACACCTTATGTGTGTACATTCTTTCTTTTATCATTGTGGTGAAATCAATGACTTGCGGAGGGGAGGGGATTATTCCAGCTCACAGTGCAGAGGAGTCCTTCCATCATGGTGGAAAAGGCATGATGGATGGAGCAGGAGACTGGATACATCCCTACGTGAGTCAGGAAGCTGAGCTCAGGCAGGAAGTGAGGTCCTACCACTCAAAGGCACACTCCTAACAACCTCCCTCCTCCAGCTAGACCCCACCACCTACAAGTTCCTCAGCTTTCTCAGACAGCACCACCCACTAAGGACTGGAAGTTCAAACTCATGGGCATGTTGGGTCGTTGCATGTTTGCATTAATTAGTTTATGCCAATTTGACACAAACTTGAGTCGCCTGGGAAGAGAGGACCTCAGCTGAGAGAGTGACACCATCATATTGGCCTGGGGTGCATTTTCTTATTTAGTGACTTATGTAGGCAGGGCCATCCCTGGACTGGTGATCCTGGGTTCTATAAGAAAGCAGGCTGAGCAAGCCATGGGGAGCAAGCCAGTGAGCAGCACCCCTCCATGGCCTCTGCATCAGCTCCTGCCCCTAAGTTTCTGCTTTGGCTTCCCCTGATAACGAACTGCAACCTGTAAGATATAATGAAACCTTTCCTCCCCAAGTTGCTTTTAGTCATGGTGTTCCTCACAGCAGCAGACTAGGGCAATGTGCAAACACACACCCTTGTCTCTCTCTTTGTTTTGCCTCTGGCACAATGTGCATAGACTACACCGTGAATAACCCCTCCACCCCCAATGATTCTGCAGAGAGCTACACAACTGCCTTGTAATGCAAGCCCCGCCCTCCTGTAAGCTCTGCCCCACAAGCCCCAACCCCACAAGACCACTCTCCTATAAGCCCCATCCTCTTCCAAGCTCCGCCCTTCTGCAAGCCCCTCCCTCTGCAAGCCCCACCCCATGCACCGCACTCCTGCAAGCCCCGCTCTCCCTAAGACTTCATTTCTGAATGTTCATCTTCAAACATCTGCACAACCTCTCTGTGTCATCGCTGGGAACAAAGCCATGATTTCTGTCGTGCAGCCATTATAAGGGTACATAGAACAGACTGAGAGTTATGTCCTTGTCCCCTTCCCTTTATTTTGGGAAGCTGAGGCGGGGGTGGGGGAAGATACCAACTTTCTTTTTTTATTTCACTCATCTATCGCTGTATAAAAAGCTGTCTACAATATTATAGCTTAGCATAGACTATTTTACGCTAAGCCATGAGGTTGCAGGTTAGGAATTTGGACAGGGCTGGGTGATTCTTCTGTTCCATGGAGTGTTAATGGAGGTCAGATCCAGTTGATTTGGTCAAGGTCAACAAGCTATGTCCTTCAGGTCTGGAGGTGAAATTGAAGATGTGTCACAGTTATCCTTTCACCCGAACTTCTTGTATTTACATGCTTATTTTTTAGACATATTCCTTCTCCCTGAAAGAGGCAGAAGGATGGAATTCCAGCAAATGGAAGTTTCCAGATACTCAGGAGTTAGGCTAAGCACCTCCCTACTTCCTGATGTTTATGCATAGAGGTGTCTGGTCCCTCAGGCACTTCACAATTTCTCTCCATTTTATTCTTCCTGGAGTTATGTCGAATGAGTTCTAAGTTCCTCAGGGTAGCTGCCAGGTTCCCACTTGGCTCTGCTTCAGGGACTCTGACATTACGTTGGTTCAATACTCCATGGCTGACAGTAAAATCCTTTTGGGACTCTGGATTAAGGAGTGTGACCCTGTGCTTGGTAGCTGTCCCTGTCATGGCCTCTGCCACAGAAGGCTCTCCCTGTTCCTCTGACCCGCAGGTATTTCTGGTCCTGACCTGCTGGCCTGCTGGGAGCTGATATTCCCATGTCACATCCTGATGGTCCAGTGGCTATGGGAGGAATAGAATACTCCGTACCTTTTCTCACACCTATCACGTTCCATCAAGACTCTCCCTCCACGGATGCTGGGACCTCGGTTATCAATGGTTTCATTGTTAACTCTTGAATTTCCTAATTATTGCTTTCTGCTCACCTTCCTTTCATCCCTTCTCTCTGAGAGAGGGGAAGGAGCACCGCCTCTCTCTGCCCCCCCCCTCGTGTGTGTGTGTCTATGTGTCTCTGTGTGTGCCTGCGTGTGCACATGCACAGCTATTACCTAAAGTTCATGCACTTGCAAGAGTGTCCGCTGACAAGCCCCGGCTACATGTAGCAGTTACTTTACCTCTTCCCTTTATTTTATTCAATCACTTGAGTCTAATACTTCACAGAGAGGCTGGAGAGATGGCTCAGAGGTTAGGAGTACAAGCTAAGTTTCTGGTATTGTGTGGGTGGCTCACAACCACCTATAGCTCCAGCTTTAAGGGGTCCAACATCTTCTTATGGCTTCTGTGAGTGCCTGTACCCATGTGCCTGCCTGTACACATATATATACAAAAATAAAGAGTATTTAATACAGTGCTTATTCCTACCAACATTGAAGTACAGAACACTGTTGCTGGTCACAGGTGCAGCTCTGTGCACTAGACCTTGTGTAACAGACACTTCCCATCCCATGTGCCTCCTCCGCTGTCTCCCCTCCACACTGTCTCAACTGCCCATCTACTCTGTGCTTTCTGAGGGTTAGTTTAACTTCCTCCTTTTTGCAAATAACACCACAACTTCCAGGTCTGTCCATGTTGTCTAGGTGGAAGATCTACCACAAGGCATTATTTCCATAGATATTCCAGATGATCTTAATCCACTCACCTGCCAATGTCAATACAGGTTGCTTCCATGTTCTGGCTATTGGGAGGACTGCTGGAGTGGACAGGTAAGAGGGTGACTCTTCCGCATCCTGACGTCAGTACCTTCTGTTAAACTGCTAGATCTAGACTGCTTTGCTGTATGCTGCTTCCACAGTAGCACCATGGGATGTGGTCCTCTCTTCTCCCTCCCCTTCTCCCTCCTCTCTTTCCCTCCTCTCCTCTCCTCCCCCCTCCTCCCCCCTCTCTCCTCCCCTCCCCTCTCTCCTCTCTCATCCCTTTCCCTCCTGCCCCCTCCTCTCTTCTCCCCTTCCCTCTTTCCCTTCTTCTTTCTCCCTGCTTCATCTTCCATCCTCTTTTTTCTCCTTCCTTCCTCGTTCTCTTCCTTCTTCCTTTCTTCTCTTCTTCTCCCTCTCTGCTCTTCTCTTCCCCCTGCCCTCCTCCCCTCCTCTCCCTCCCTCATTTCAGTTCCTATCCTGGGCCTTCACGTCCTTCCAGAAGACCTTTGCACTGTGGACGTTCTGCTGCATGCGCGCGCGCGCGCGCACACACACACACACACACACACACACACACACACGCACACGCAAACGCAAACGCAAACGCACATAGACACAAGTAGACTGAAAAGGTTCCCCTTCAAGAAAGGCTTCACAGATGTCCTCCACTTGCAATAAGCATCGGAACCCCAACAGATAACAACTCTTGGCTGGGATTTCCCAGGACTTGGAAGGCAGTCATGCTGCTGAAGACTCTGGATGGATCCACTCCATCGTTTCCATTACTCTCATCTGGAAGCGCAGCCCCTGCCACAGCTTTGGCCTGGAGACCCTCTCTGGACTGTCAACGCACATGCGTCGGTGGGCGGAGCATCGCTGCTCGCAGCACTTGGCAGCAGCAGTTTTTAATTCGAGAGGTATAAGTGATTAGCAGGATTAATTACAGATAACCGTAGACCACCAGCCTCATTCAGGGAGGCTTGACATAGGAAAGCCGACTTGGGCAACCCTGGGTGCCATTTTGAAAATGAATTCAAGCCAGATATACATCGAAGGCACCAAATCACATGCAGGTAAGGATAATCGATGATTCCAGTCTCACATGGAACTTACGTTTCTGTCGCTCCTCACAACACAGGGTTGTAATCAGCACTCTGTTTAAGGATGAGAAGCCTAGTTCAAGAACATAATGTCTTAAAGTCTTTGCAAAACAAGAACACGGAACGCCCCACCTACAGAGTCCTAGTCATTGGGCAGTCTGTGGATGGAGTTTTCTACTCAGACTGTGGTTGCACTGCAATAATCTCCTTGTCATGTGCCAAGTCTGAATAGGGCTGACCGTAGGAACAGGAACACTTACTTTACTATTACACAATTATTCACTATTTTTAGTGTACATGCTATGTGTGTATGTACTCGTGGGTCAAGTATATGTGGAAGTCAGAAGATAGCCTGCAGGAATCAACTCTCTCTGGACCGTGTTGTGTTCCGGGTATTGAACTCAGGTCCTTGGCTTTTGTGACAGTTACTTTTACCCACTAAGCCATCTGGACAGCCTTTTGAGTAATCAATTTCTCTCACCCTCGGTTTTGCTTCTGTGCAGTGCCATCATCGGTCACAGATCCTAAAGCACCAACGTTTTTGACCATGGGATGCTCAGAGTGGAATCACCGTTCTCAGGGTTAAGTGGTTGCCAGTGGTTACTAGAAAATCATCGCTGTAACTATGGTCCCCATATATCAATGACTTCATGTTGGTACACTAATAACCTTTGTGCTTCCTCTGTCCAGTTGAGCCCAGGGGCTGGAGGCCCTGCTTCATCTCACCAGCAAGATGTCCCTAGTGAATGCATCTGATTCCAGGTGGGTTTTTGATTGACTTTCGGTTTTCTACATGTTTTTCTTTCCTGGCACAGCCTCGTGTGTCCTGCAATGGCTTTAAACTCAGTGTGTATCGAGGGATGACCATGAACTTCTGATCCTTTCATCTCCACCTCTTGGAGCACTTAGGATTGCAGACTTGCCTGCTCTATGCAGTGGTGAGGATGGAACCCAGGGCTTTGTGCATTATGGGCAAGGACTCTGCCCACTGAGCCACACCCCAAGTCCAGTGGTGTCTGCTTGCTTGTCTGTGGAGCTAGGCACAAAACCCAGGCTCTCACACATGCTAGTGAAGTCCTTTACCCGTGAGCTCCATTCCCATCCTAAGAAACCCAATTCTCAGTTCATGGATTTAAAAACAAACAAACAAACAAACAAACAATAACAACAAACTCCCCAAACAAGAAAACAAAATCACCTATACATAGAAAATCTTCAGCCCCTGCAACAGGCTAATAATGAAACTCAGCGTAAGATTTTGGAGCTCTGCCTATTTGGTTTTATAAAGAACAACACAGCCAAATGGAGGGCATATATATATATATATAATCACTTTTTGTGTTTGAATAGTTCTAATTTAATTAGCCTGAGGTACATGGCTTCAGGAGAGAGTTTCAAACAGGGTTGTCCAAAGCCTGGGCCCAGTGTCTCAAGAAGTCAGCAAGGAGTCGCTTAATGACGCACTCTTCCATGATGGTTTCCACACACACCAGGAAGCACACTCCTGCAGACATCAAACAGCTGCTCCTAAAAACACAGGATGGAAAAAAAAAAAAAAAAAAAGAACCATTCTGTGTTTCAGCCACAACAAACAGCAGTTTATAAGAGGCCACAGCAGATCCAAGAGACACGGCCACATTCTTGAATGTCTAAGGTCGGTTGACAATCAGCAGGGGGACCACAATAAGCAGCAGCCACAGGCATGGCAGAGCAGCGACAAACCCACACCACATGGAGAGCAGTCCCTGTCAACTGGTCAGCAGGCCACCACTGTCCCCTTGATGTCACTGAGATGGCTGGGGCTGGCAAGCTTGGAGGCTGCTCACCCAGGTATTATATCAAACCAAGTTCTACTGTAGTACAAGATATATATTCAAGACATAAGCTCTGTATGTGTAGAGGACCAGAAGTTGGGGATGTTCAGCTTGAACCGGAAACTTGACACAACTCAGAGTCACCTGGGAAGACAGTCTCAATTGTCTATTGTCTACTGTTGGGGAGAGCTGTCATGATTTAATTAACTGATATGGGAGAGGCCAGCCCACTGTGGGTGGCACCATTCCCTAAGCATGGGGATCCTGAACTGCTGAGCATAAACAAGGAAGCAAGTGAGTGTGCAAGCATTCATGTCTCTCTGCTCTGAACTGTGCAAGTGATGTGACTGACTAGCACAGAAGTGATGGGTGGCAACCTACTGTAGGCTTATATTTTTCAAAAACTACATTAATAAGTGTACTTCAATGCTTTAACTTTCCTTCTAGCCCACCACCCACCAGTGGTAGTGAAAAGGAAAGGTTAACAGGGCAAAGGAGGATGTGAACCTGTTTAGAAGTAGTTCTTTGGGATGAATCCAATCTGTGTTGTCAGGCTAGCAGCAGTTCAGCTCACACGAATCAGCAGAGGAAGCTCAATTCACTTGCAAACACCGTTCATGAATCAGCCATGGCAGGTCGATCCAGAAGAAACCTCGAGGCTCTGCCAAGTGGCGCGAGTCTGTGGAAGTGGCAAGAAGCCCTCGCAGTATCACCAGAAGTTTTTGGTGCCTTTCTCTCTATGAAGTCATGACAATGGCCAGCAAAGAATGGCAGGCAAACCGATACCATCCAGCTCTGTCGGCTGTCCATTGGGCTATATTTATACCCTTTCCAAACATCACATGTTCTCTCAAGCATCGTCTACTCTAGCAAAACATCACATATTCCTTTTTTTACAAGCTGCTTCCAGAAAGACATCATGTGTCCGTTTTCAGCAAAACATCCTCCCCCACCTGTCTTCTTCGGCAAAACTATCCTCTCACAAGACAGTTTCCAGACAAATAGCACATGACACCACTGACTCTCCAAAGAAACCAGAAAATTTCACCTTTACTGCCCACCACTTTCACATGGAACCTTTTACCTACTGGTGAGGCACCGAGGCCCTTCCCAGCTTCCTACTCCATGGTCCCGACAGTCTCTTGGGATTTGCAGAACCAGGAAAGAGAAGAGTGGGAGATTCCATCTTTCCAAGGAAATCTCAAAAAAAAAAAAAAAAAAAAGAGCGTTCACGCTTCTCTCAGAAATTTCATTAATGGAAGTGCAGTCTTTTATAAACATTTATTAATCATTCATTAACGTATTTGATTTTGTGCACATGTGTGAGCTCAGTCATGCACGTGCTACAGCGCACATTTGGAGACGGGAGGGATGATTTTTGAGGGTAAGTTCCTGCCTTCTGCCTTGTTGACACTGGGTCACCTTCGCTGACTCTGCTGCTGTGTCATGTCTGGTTTTTATGTGGGTGCCCTGGACTTGGAAGCTCAGGCTTGCATGGCAAGTCCTTTGACCCAGGAAGCCACTTTTAGGTTCCTCTTAGCTCTAACAAGGGCAAAAGAACTAGGCTTTTAGCCTGGAAGACATTACCGACTTTTGAGTTGAGACACTAGGGAGAGATGGTGGGGAGGGAACCCACAGAGATATAGACACATACACAGACACACAGAGACACACAGACACAGACACATAGACACACAGACATTGTACACACAGGCACATACACTCACACACAGAGACAGACCCACACATGTACAAACACACACTCACATATACACAGACACAGACACAAAGACACACACACATACACATATATACACACATCACACACACAGACACATACACACAAAGACACAAAGACACACACACAGATACACACACACACACACACTCACATACACAGACACACACACAGATACAGACAGACACACATACACATACACATCACACACATCACACACACAGACACACAGATACACACACAGACACACAGATACACACACAAACACACACACACACACACACACACAAAGCCACAAGACTTTTTAGCTAGGAAATCCCCTGCTGGTCCCTGCACCCCCAGGTCTTTCATGATTTACTCCTATAGTCTGATCTTTCCCTTTATTGGCTTCCCTTTCCTTCCAAGTAAGGTTTTGAAAATCCAGTTATGCAATTGTGACGTTCTCTTTGTTGTCACAGGTCCCTTCTCTTAAGGGTCCCAAGCAAGGAAGCCACAAGATAAACCCCAGAGTTGGGCATTCCCCCTGACACTTGGATCTCGTCTCTGTCTTTAGGTTTTGACAATAAGGCTTGTCAGTAGGGCTGACTGTGGTTCTTAAAGACTGTATCACTACAGTACTTGGTCCATGAGGGGCATCCTCCACTCTCCACCTTCTCAGCACACTGTGAGTTCTAATGTCTAATCTTGGCACTTCTTCCTCTCTGGCTCTATCATCTTTCTTTCTGCCGTCCATGCCTTGAACTTTTGAAAACGGACAGGGCCTGGTGTCCTGGCTTTCCAAAGTCTTCTGAGATATTGCTAGAAGCTGCTTTCTTTAGGGAATGGTTTCTTTCTACTGCATTAAGACACTTGCCCCTTTGGAGCAGGGGAGATGGCTCTGTTGATAAATTGTTGACCACAGAAGCATGGACCTAAAAGTTCAATCTCTGTATAAAAAAGCAGGGTCTAGTGGTCCATGCTTGCGACCCTTGTGTGAGCCTCAGCAGCTAGTTAGCCAGGTAATTTACTCTTGTCAACTGGCTCAAGGAAAGAACCTGCCTCAGGCAGACAGACAGGCAGGCAGAGAGACAGACAGACGAACAAACAGAACAGTACATATCTCCCAAGGAATACCAGAAGCTAGCCTCCAACTAGCTGCCCCCTTCCCCCCCAACACTATGGCTTCCTTGAACGAGCCTCTGCTTTCCTGGTCACACATTCTAGATTCGACCTGGTTTCCAACAAGACTTGCATTCCAGTATGGATGCCTCTACCATAGCCTCACCCTTGGGTGTGGTCCCAGCTCAAAATAGGTTCTTTAATTTTTTTTCAAGTTTTTAAATATTGAAATATAATTACATTGTCATCCCCCCTTGGCCCCCACATCTCTTTCCCCACCCTCAGATTCGTAAGACTTGTTGGGAGATCTATAGGAGAAAAATGTTTCTTATGTAGCTGGAGAGATGGCTCAGAGGTTAAGAGCACTTAATGCTATCGCAGAGGACCCAAGTTCAATTCCCAGCATCCACGTGGTGGCTCATAACCCTCCTAAACTCCAGTTCTAGGGCGTCTGTTATCCTATTCTGGCCTCTGAGGGCAGTTCATGCATGTGGTACACAGACATACACACAGACAAAACACTCATACACACGAAATGGGATAAAGAAATGTTTCTCATAAGAAATTTGGGGTAGCTGTATAACACGCCCACTTGGTGGCGATTCACAACATGAAGCCTGTGATTAAAGGCTCCAAGTATGTCTGAAAAGAAAAAAAAAAAGTGCGAGCAAACTCGCTTAATTTCATTTAGCTTCATTTATCCAAAATCTATTCAAGCATGCATCCCCCCGCCCCGTCCTTTTCATGGTGTAAGTGTTAACATCTTGTGGATTGAAACATCCTTCCCAGCTTGGGCTTGTAAACTATCCTTTTACCTGTATGAGTTCCAGGACTTCGTCAGCCCTGCAAACTTTTCCATATGTCAGAGTTAGGTTTCAGAGACATGAAGTAGCCTGTACGAGGTAACCTAAACTCCAGAGTTGCTTAGCTGGAATTTGAGCCCATGCCTGGATGGATTGAAAGCACATATATATGTAAAATTATTTGCCCTATATTTGATCTCCAAGGTAGGATGAATTACTCGGGATTCACTTCAATTACCTGATAAAAATAATTCGCAATTAACCCTCCATTGACTGTCAGTGAGGAGCTCGAAGACAATTTGTCCTCAGCCCCAGACGTCTGCTTTGCATTATCCTTTTCAGTAACTCTCTCTCTCTCTCTCTCTCTCTCTCTCTCTCTCTCTCTCTCTCTCTCTCTGTAGGAAACTCTCTTTTCTGTGAGTCGGGGAAACATCCATCCAGACTGTCTGAATTATCAAAGAAAAAAGAAAAAAAAATCTTGAGCTGATGGCATCCGAATGAATCAGTTACAGGGCTGGACCGGGGAGCTGATTGGAGCTGTCAGGTTCCCTGTGGAGAGACAGCCCTGGGAGGCTCTGCTCAAAGAGTGCCAGGACATCAACAATCAACAAGCTTTCAGGTGAATTTCACAACACCTGTGGGAGGGGGAGTCCTCCAGCTCCTTGCTGGGGTAATCTTATGAAATTACGTTTTGTGGTCTTGGGGTAAGAGGCCAGTGACGGGTGACTGGGAGAAAAATTGTATACATACATACATACATGCATACATCTCATGTGCACTTTTCAGCCATCAGTGTTAAAGATTTTAGAGTCACGAAGGCTAATCTGTGAACTTGAACTCACGGAGGTCACAGGACACTAGGCTCCCCAAACTGCAGAATCCTAGTGGGTCAGCGGGCAAAGAAAATGTGATTTTTTTTTCTCTAACCAAACAAATCATTTCAAGGAGGGGTGCCCTTTTGGGAAAGACGCCTATCCTAACCTCCTGCCTCTTGGCTCTCTGAGCATCTTCTCCCTCTGCCTTTGGCAGGTGGGGTTCCAGCAAGACCTCAAGACCTGGATTTGAGTTCTTCTGTTGTCTGTATTCTGCAGGTTGAGAGCTGGCTCTGGATTGTAGAGAGCACGCTTGCTCAGGGTCGGGTGGTAAGAGGCAAAGGAAGGGCTCCCAATGTCAGCACTCATCTCTTCTGTGGCTGGCCTCTTAGTTTGGGCTGAAATCCTAAGTTGTGGGGAGCTCCTTGGTGGGTCTATCTTCCCACATGAGGAAGTGTCTCCTGCCTCTTCTGGGACCTGGGGTAAGTAGAAGGTCATGGCTGGTTCTCAGAACAGCTTCAAGGATTGTTAGTTAGTATCCATTTGGCCATTCAGCAGGTTCGGACTGAGCATAACTGTCTAAGTTCCCAGGACGGCAGAAACATAAAATAAAACCTCTGCTTTGTTTTTTTCTTCCTCCTCTTTCCTGGACTCCACTGTTTTCTTCCCCTTTCTCCTCTTGCTCTTCTTCTGCCCTCTTCTATCCTTCCCTCCTGCCTTTCCTACCCCCACCCCACACCCATTCCTTCTTCTCCCCCTCTTCTACCTCCTGCTCCTCCTCCTCTTCTTCCTCCTCCTCCAGCTAGGGTCTACTATGCAACCCAGGCTGCTGGTCTCAAACTACCATATATTCTAGTTTGCTTTTGGGCCCACAATAAAACATTGGCCAAAAGCAATCCAGGGACAGAGGGGGTTGTGGGGTAGGGAGGTGGGGTTGACTTCAGTTTGCACATTGTATTCAATCACTCGGGGAAGCCAAGGTAGGAACCTAAGACAGGAACCTAGAGGAAGAAACTGATGCAGAGACCATGGAGGCTTGCTCCCCCACGGCTTGCTCAGACTGTTTTCTTAGAGAATACAGAACCACCAGCCCAGAGATGGCCCCACCCACAATGAGTAGAGACCTCTCACATCAATCTTTCTAATCAAGAAAATGCCCACAGACTTGCCCACAGGCCAGTGTGATAGAGGCAATTTTTCAATAGAGGTTCCCTCTCCCTAGATGTACCGAATTGGCTTCAGAAACTAACTGTGACACCCAAGCTGACCTTGAGCCCCTGACCCTCCTGATCAACCCTTATAGTGCTAACAACATAGATTAGTGCCTCCATGCCTGTCCTGTCCTCTATCCCCTTGGGAACACTGCTGTGGTTTGTTTTGTTTTGTTTTGTTTTGTTTTGTTTTGTTGTTTGTTTGTTTCTGAGACATAAAGTATTAGCTCCCACATCAATCACCGGGCCCAGAGGAGAGATTGCTTTAAGCTGTCTCCTCTAGTGTCCCATTTTATGGAGGGAACAGCCAAGATCCAGTGAGGAGAAAAAGGTGTTCTATCAAAGCCACCTGGTGGGTTCAACATACATCCTAGATAAGATAATGTTTTTAATGTTTGAAAGTTTCATACATTGATATAATATATATCAATCACACCCACCCACAATTCCTTATGTTCAAATCCCCCCATTGCCTCCTCCCTATCTCTCGGCTTCATGTCCTCTTTCTTTTGACTGTTCTTAATAACACAGAGTCCAGTTAGTGATGCACACATGTGCATGGGCATGTGGCCACCCTCTGGGCCATGAATAACATACTCCATATTCCCTGGAGAGAGTGACCCCCATTCTGCCAGCAACCATAACCGCCAATAGCTGTGTCTTCTCAGGGAACTCTCCACCCAAGCTGGAGTTTTGAGTGGCTTGACCTTGTGCAGGTGACCCCAGCTGTTGCGAGCTGATGCTTGAGACAGCCATGTCAGCTCTGAAAGCCAGCATTTCACAGCTCTCCTCCCATGCTGATTGATTCTCTCTTCTGTGAGGTTCTCGAGCTTTGGATTGAGGGAGGGAGGTAGACATAGAAGATAGCTCTAGCGTTACTCCATTCAAGTCTCTTTTCTTTGTACCATGCAGCTTCTGAGAGCTTAACCCATGACCATTCACAGGTTTGGGTGAGCGTTCATAGACACCATACATTGTGTCAGGATCATGACATTCCGGGATGTCACTCAAGAGCTGGGGTGACAGACCCTTGCTCTGTGGACTGGGACATGTTGAGATAACAGTGCGGATCTGGGAACAAGGAGAACTGTGGGTTCAAATCCCTACACACCACTTATTAATCACAGTGCCTTGGGCAAGCTGTTTACATTTCTGAGCCTCCGTGTTTTGACATTTCATTTGACAAGGCTGGTATCCACAGTCCACCAGTGGTGGGAGGAGACACACTGATACATGATAAATACTTTGCAAAGTACCCAGCATAGACCAGGAAACGCCAAATGGCTGTCAGGAGCGATAGTCAAGACGGTAAATGGCATAGATATTTATATTCAGTGTTCTCAAAACAAACAGGAAAGGATAGCTAATTTTGTCCCCAGGAAGGGCAAGGCAAGAGGAGACCTCCTCATTGAATGGGTTTTTCTGTTTGGTATTTTCGATGGCATTTCCACTCCGATGGGTTCCTTAGCATATGACGGTGACAGACAAAGCACAGACGATGCAAACATGCATTACCCTCTGCTGGAGCTGCCCAGTCAACTGCTGAGTGCTCTTGCTGGATATGCCCCCGTGCTCGATCAAGGATGACCCAAGACACAGGCACTCCCAAAGAGCCCTTGAGTTGCCCAACCATCAGAGTTGTCCAAAGCCTGATTTTCAGAATGCTAGACTTCCCACACACTCATTGCCTTGGGGAATCCCCCATCACATTTCCAGTGCACATTGGCTCGCATATAAGGACAGACTCACATTTCCATCTTTATCGGTATCTGATAGAGTACTCAAGGACAGGAACTATGCTTATCCTTCTTTCCATGGGGTAACCCTAGGGATCTGCAGCACTATACACTAACATCGAGCACCTACACACAGCCTTAAATGTACCTGCTTTAAGCTGAAGCATAAATGTGTCATTGTAAACAGACATGTTCTCCAAAGGTCTCCTTTCATCAGGTGGTTTTTTAATCTGTACCTGTCAGGACTAAAAGCATCTGCCCCTCAAGCTGAAACATCCGAATGTGCACCATGGGGGGGGGGAGAGGAGAGAAAGAGAGAGAGAGAGAGAGAGAGAGAGAGAGAGAGAGAGAGAGAGAGAGAGAGAGAGAGAGAGATACTAGGGGCAGAAAAGGGTTGCAGTATTATACCCCTACCTAGGCTTTCTCTGAATGTCAGAGAATGTGTTTGCAGTACATTTGAGAGGCACTCTGAGGAGGATTACTCCAGAGGTGTTGATAGAGTTGACAGCTTGATCAAAGATTTAACCAGATACATTTCACAGGGGAATATTTGACTCTTAATCTCATTTGCTCCAGTATCCATTCCTTTGTCTGTATTTTCCTTGCAGCTGTTTGAACAGAATTGAGATAGCCCCCTACCCCCCGCCTAGAGAAAGGCAGAGGCTCCTGAGACTCTGATTGAAGTAAAGGAAACACACAAGGCCCAGAAAACTCCTGAAAGTTACAAGATAAACAAGATCTTTCCCCAAGGCTATGTAAGCAATAGCCTTGCTGGGAAAAAGAGACTTTTCCAGGGAGCTGCCTACACATTGCGAAGGGAACTTCAGGAATCTGGCTCTCAGGATGGTCATCCATGCTTAAGTGGGCTTCTCAGCCTTTGGGTGACCTGTGTTCCTGTAAGTAACACTTCACATGTATTCCTGTGAGTAACCCCAGTAAACTCACAGGCTTACTAATCAAGACCTAGGTATCACTACTTTGATCAGTCATTGTAATCCCATCTTGGATGAACAGACTTCTGCTCATGACTCCCCAGGAAAAGTCTGCACACAACAGTCTGCAGGTTTCCATATGCCAGGATCATTCTAGATCTTCAAAGTAACATATAAGTATGATACACAAGGTCTTTCGCAGCAGTGGGGAAGATTGCTCAAGCACCAGTGAATGGTCTCACATCCAGCATGACATCAGACAGGGACACATACTGTGGAGATGCCCTGATAGGAAGATGGAGGTACAGTGAGGTCATTCCTAGTTTCCTTTCTGTGGCTGTGATGAAAACATCTTAGCAATGGGGGTGTTGGGTGAGGGGAGCTATTTGGCTTCACTTCACTTGCAGGTTGCAGTCCATCACTCCGTCACCGAATGATCTAGAAGGCAGGCCTGCCCACACTATTCCAGTCAGAATCATCTCCACACAAGGAACTCACTCACAGCCAAGAAGTACAGGAGGAGCCATGGAAGATGCTGCACCATGGTTCCCCCAGACTCATGCTCAGCCAGCTTTCTTAAACAACCCAGGGCCACCTGCCTGGGGAATGGTGCCGCCCACAGTGGGCTGAGTTCTACTCAATAACAATCATGACTTGCCCACAGTCTGACTAGATCTAGGCAGTTCCTCACTTGAGGCTCTCCTCTCCTATGTCCTAGACTGTGCAGAGTTGACAGTTAATGCTAACAGGGACAATGGTGAAGAGAGATGTCTACTAGAAAATGTCACTTGAGCTGAGTTCCAGAGGATACCCAAGGGAGGGGGAAGTAGTTGCACTGAGGCTTGGACAGAAATCAGTGTTCCGAGAACATGAAGCAAGTGCCAGTGAAGAGTGTGGGGAGGCAGGGAATGAAATGAAGCAGGATGTCAGCAGAAAGCAGCACCAGGCTCATCTATCTTCTCATCATCAAGTACTGAGTCTGGCGACCATTAGCCATTATGGGTGTTTGCAGAAGGTCCAAATGAATACAATCTGTCGATCTCATCATCTCTTCTTGTTGTTCTTTATAAACATCATTAGCACTGTTACTGTGTGTTTTATAAAATAAAGGTAGCCTTTAAAACTCCTGACGCTGTTTATATCAGACAGTTTTCTGTTACTGTTGCAAAAAAAAAAAAAAAAAAAAAAAAAAAACCAAACAAAAAACCCCAAAACACAACAAAACAAAAACACAACAAAATAAAACAAAAAACACCCTAGGCAGTGCAATTTATAAAGAAGAGAGATTTGTATAATGCAGTTTCAGAGGCAGGAAGTCCTGTTGGTCTGGTGAGGGATTCCTTGGAGGTTGTGTATAGGGGGAACCAGAGTGAGAGAAAAAGCTAAAGTAAGAGAGTTCTCCCATGGGAATTACATTGATCTCTTCTAAGAACATCCCCTTGATCTAATGACCTTCTGCTTACCTTGCCTCTTAAATTTCCCACTACCTCTTAACACTGAGGACCAAGCCGCCAACGTCCCAACCTTTGAGAGACACAATTGAACTGCAAGCAAACTTTAGCAACAATCTTTCTAGTTTGATTAACTGTGACCATATTCAAGCAGGGGAATGTTGATTTGACATCTACCATGCTCCCCCAACTCTAATATTTAGAACGTAAGTACTACCCTGGCTGAGGGTGCACCTGGGTGCCATCCATCCACTACAGAGGCCCCATCCCCCTTCTTTTTAGGAAAGTGAGCCACAGAGGGCCAAGGATTCAGACAACATCACACAGAGGAAATGGTGTATGCCAGGCAGAAGCCTTCTCACCCTGTGGCTGAGCTTATGGCTGGAAGGATTGATTGATTGATTGATTGTATCTCATTCCGTTTGCTCCCATTGCTCAAAGAGGAGGATCCTGTAGTACAATGTACTCTGTGCCCCAAATATGGAATTTGAACCAAATCTCCAATATTTAGCTTTAGGGCACAGCAGCAGTACTCAGATCCCCCCAATTAGAAGCAGAGGTGGAGATGAATGGTTGCTAGAAGTCTGGAGACAACAGCAGTTTCAAAAGGCAGCAACAGGCTGGAGCCGAAAGAGAGACGCTTCAGATCTTGCACCAGGAATGCAGAGAGCTAAATGAGAACCATTTGAACACTCTGGGGGTCATAAAGTGGAATTCCCTCTTGTACAGTACGCAAGAGTTATTAAGTGTGTATATGAGACCCCTGTTTTACTTCATGTACATGATTATTTTATACAGGCGAGTTTGGAAAGAATTATAGGCTGGGAGCCGGCCAGGATGCGAGATGCGCAGCTGGGGGTGGGGGGGCTAGAGTTGCGATGTCCTTGTTGGGAGCTCAGGCTTCCTGTGGGATGCCAAGGTGGGATCCATCCTGGGACTAAGGATTGGGGAGAGCATGTGTGCTTGGACTCCGTGCAAGGCTCATCTCCAGTGAGGCACCCCGGGCTTGAGCTTGCTTTGCAGGAGAGGGCCAAGTTTGAGAAGCAAATGAGCCGAAGTTGGGAGCAAGCCCAGGGAGCTGAGCTCAGTCCACTAAAGCCTGGAGACCGGGAAGATAAGGAATTTGGACTTCGTTCTCTTGGCTTTAAGATGTGCGAGAGAATATGGGCCATTCTGAGCACACCCAGTGATCTCAAAGGTGAGAAAGATGTTGGCTTTCTGGATAAAGTTAGAGGCCAGGAGCTAGGCTTTAAAGACAGCTTTGAGGGAGACCCAAGTACAGTCAGGCTGGGCTGGCCACGTCTTTCCTGGGGCAGTGGGACTTTTTCTGGCCAGGTCAGGTTTCTGTATGGAAGCATGGGTCTATGGTTGGAAAACATAACACAAAACAAACAAGCAAACAAACAAACAAACAAACAACACATAAAAACAGGACTCCTAGCTTTACTCCTAAGTCTACATCCTCCACTCAGTTAAATCTCTCTCTACTAGTCCCAAAACAGGGCATGAAAAGTTGGTGCTTGTCTAGTGACATATCTTATGAACAATGATTTAATGAGAGGAATGGAGGAGAGCACAGGTGGGCTGGAAAAGGCATGGGACATGCTGTCTTTGGTTGATAGATCAGGGGATCTCTCATTTAATCTATAGTAGTTCCCTGGGCATTACAAAAGCCCTGCATAGCTTCCCAAAGGTTTTATACCTTGAACAAAGTTACCCTCACAGTGTAACTTTGTGTCTCTTGCCCCCAGACATTCTGGGTATACCCAACCAGCTAAATGGTTGAACTTCCCAAGTTCATAGCTTTCTTGTTCCAAATATATTTAAAGCCTTCATTCTACTAAGCCACAGGTAATACACACAGCATTGTGACACAAAATTAACTTTAGTTTTATTAAGCATAATTAAAATAGACATTTATTTTTGTAGCACAAGGGGCAGTTGTCACCCCAGACAGACACCATAGACATACATTCCTCTCTTCTTGTTTCTCTCTGATTGCTCTAGAACATTCTACCACATTCCCTTTATCCATATAATCTAACAGGACACATAACGTCCTCTGTGTTCTAGATGGATGGCAAGAAGAGGGCAGTTTGAGCCTTTAATGGATTGGTTATGACCATTGGTCAAACTGGAGTCACAGGACACTTTATCTGTAAAGGAGTCTGGGTAGCAGAGTCTCTGTTATCAGTCTCTAGTGCCTTCCTAAGAACCAGGGGGTTTCTCAGAGCAACACAGAGCATCTCTTACAGACAACAAAATATCTCTGCCTTAGTTTCCTGGTCAGGCAACATAGAATCAAAGCCCAGCCTGGCCTAGATTTGAATCCAGCTCTTCTATTTACTAGCAGAAGAAACTCAGACAACCTCACAGTGTCTGCTGTCGCTTGTCAACCAAAGGAATGGCCTTGGAACGTGAGCTCAGGAGGATCTTTGTAGAGATGCAGAGAGAGCATCCATCATGAATCCTGGCTTGCTGTGGCATGTCTGCAACTGTCATTGGAGGCAGAGCTGGCTGTCCTTCCCTTCCTCATCCCTCTGGGCTCCACGCAGACATTTGTAGATCGTGGGCAATTTCTCACAATTTGTTGTTTTCAGAGGATTTGTGTGTTTTGATCCTTGACATCCCCCAACCGGCCGGGAGCAGATTGGAGTTTCTTCTGTTGGCTAGTCTGTGTTCTCGTTACTAGCAGCTGCTGCTGTGACTGCTCTGCTTTTCTGGGAAGACAAATGGGGTCCTGGGGAGATTACCCCAAGCCACATAGATGATAAGGAAAACTGTGTGGCTTTGAACCCTGCTTCCCTTTCCCCTCCCTTCTGCCTCCCCTCTTCCTTTTCTCCACCCTTTCCCCTCCCTTTGTTTCCCATCCCTCTCTTTCTGCCTTCCTTCTCTTTCCCACCCTTTTTTCTTTGTTTATTTCTCTCCTTTTCTCCCCCATCCTTTCTTTCCTTCCTTATTCCCTCCATATAACACCACATCCCCATCCCACCCTTAGTCATGTTCCGAGACACACATAAATCAGGCAACTTCCTCAACAGCTCTCCCTGCCCCTCCACAAGGCACTGAGCATTTGGCCAGCATTTGGAGACAGAACCTTGTCCCTGTTCTTGCTTGAGATGTGGAGACACTTGCTTTGGATAGTGTAGAGCTTTTGCCAACTCTCAGTAGCAAATAACTTGAGGACTCAGACATAAACCCAAAACCCTGAACCAACCCAAAGGAAGTGGTGATGCTGGCAAGTCCCACCTCACAACGTTGGATGAGCTGACCACCCATGAGCGGAACACAGATATCAAACAGGAGGAAGGAAAGGTGTCCAGAGACTCAAGCAAAGGAGGGCTGCCCCCCACCACTCCCCAGGGAAGCACACTGGATGCTGAGCATAAGTTGGGTATCCTGGGTGGTTTATGAAGTCTTTTGTGTCCTGGATTCTGGATGAAGCTGGGCTGCGAAGCTTTCTTCTTTGAAAGGCCCCTGAGAAGTGGGACTCCGCAAGCCTTTGAAGGTTTTCTTACCTCCGGGTGGTAATGCCCAAGTCCATCCAGTCTTGCTGAAAGTGTAAGGTGGTCGAGAGTGCTGTGCAAGATGATAAAAGGCAGCTAGCACTCCATCTCAGTGTGGGGCCACAGGCACTTATGGCATGTAGGGGAACCAGAGCAATTAGAGAGAGCTGTAGCTAACCCCTACCAGTTGTCACCACGTGTAAATGTGGGACGGGTGTCGACAGATATTTGGATGTGTCAAAAGAAACCCAAAACCTTGCACTCCACAAGCAATTTACCTTCAAAAAATCACCAATGAATAATAATAATAATAATAATAAAAACCTCTGGGCGCTTTCTGCCCGCTCTCATTTAGATGGCCACTGTGGGTGGTCCAGGATACTTTGTTACATCTTCCATTTAAGATCCCTTCAAGTAAAGACAAGACATGGAATTCCACTCTCTCTTCTTAGAAGGTGTGAGACAGGGACCTGGGCCCCACTGCATACCTCATGGTGACTGGGTGGCAGAGCTGGGTCCCAGCACTAGTTCTGAGATCGACCTTCCTCCCCTTTGGGGTCAGGAACTGGAATGGTGCCAGGTTTCTGGACTTGGCCAGGAAGGCAGTATAAGTTCGGACCCATAGCCAACAACCTACGGAGAAGAATTGTGGAGTTGGGGCATGACTTCAGGGGTTTTGCTCCTTCTTGGGTGGGAGAGCATCACAGAGCAAAGAGTAGCACCCATCATGGAAGCTAGGGAGCAGAGAGGGGCTAGGAGAGGGAAGACAGGAGAAGAGAAGAGGAGCCAAGGATGTTTGTACTGTGGGCTCTCTTCATCCTGCCCGTTACGGTATGGTGCTGCCCACATTTAAGCCAAATCTTCTCTTCTATCCCTGATCTTCTCCTCTCATTAGTTAATTCTCCTTGGAAACCCCTCACAGACCCCCCCCACCCCCCGCCCAGAGGCATACCTGCTGGTCTCCTAGGTGTCTATCAAGCCAATCAAATTGACAGTCAAGATTGACCATTGGAAAACACAGATATTTGCGCTAGGATTCACAACAGTAGCAAGATTACAGTTACGAAGTAGCAATGAAAATAATTTTATGGTTGTGGGACATTATAGCGTGAGGAACTGTATTAAAGGGTTGCAGTGTTAGGAAGGTTAAGAACCGCTGATTTAGACTGTGCTGCCGTCAAATAAAGATGGCCGGCAGGCAGAAAGACAATCTTTCATCTCTCAGTCACTGCAACAGGAAGAAGGGATTTGGTGCCAGCTCCCAACTCCCTGTCCCTTTGACAAAGCCAGAATCAACTTTGGGCATAAGGGCTTGTGATTAATATTGGTATACTCAAAGTAACCTTAATGTAATTAAAGACATCTTGTTACTAGTTACCTGTTGTCCTGCCTTTATTATACACCAGATAGGGCATATGCTAGAGTATGTTAGCCTAAAAATATGTCTCTGTGGTGTCAATCAATAGTCTTAGTGTATATTCTGCCTGCCCAGTCTTGGGGGGGGGGTTCCATTTGTCAGGGACCCAGGCTAGAAAGGTCTGACACCTCATACATTATCAGTATTCACAACAGAACTAAGAGAATTCCAAGAGATTTCACATTCATTGTTAATCTGGGTTGGCCATGACCATCGAACTTCACCTGGCAGCCTATTGGGCAAGATTAGTCACATGACCCCACTCAGTCATAAGGGCTCAGGAAGGAGGTTCCTCTCATTTGACTGGGAGGAGGGGATACAGTGGTACCCTATGTGTTGTTTAGCCAGGGAACTCATTCGTGGTCTCTTCCAAGCTTCTGAAGGTAGATGTCATCTCTAGGAATGTGTCTAGAGAGTGAAGAAATGTCCACACACAATGGCAAAGTTATACCTCAGGCGGAAGCCTGTCTCAGCCCTTGGTTCTGATGGTTGTCTCTGTGATGAACTCTGTTCTGTTCCTACTGGAAAAAAAAAAGTGGCCCAGAGCACACATCCAGCAAAGCTCTGGCTTTTGCCACACAGGGCAATGGGTATCTAGAACAAGGAGGGGTTCAACATGGGGCTGTATGAGAGAAGGTCTCTCTGAAGAGAGAGTCTGAGAGAGGAAGGGCAGTCAGTCAGATGAGGAAGGAACACAGCATAATGATGGGGTGTGAATGATTGCAGTGCATTTGCGTGGACATTGGGGGGGCTAGTTGGGATTGTGAGCCCTTTAGTGTTACTACTTTAATGCATTTTCTCTGATGCCTTCTGATAGAGCCCCTTAGCTCTAGCAGACTCCTCCTTGGCTTCCAAGAAGGGGGCCCAGTTTCAGCCTTGCCCTTTGGATGTTAACCCCTAATGGCCCAAGACCAATTCCTTAAGACCTTGGAATGCCTCTCTCTGGGTGGCCTAGGAGTGACTGCCACCTGTGGGACATTGGAAGGGAAATTTCTTAGCGGTTTGTCCTTCCTTTCTTCCTTCCTTCCTTCCTTCCTTCCTTCCTTCCTTCCTTCCTTCCTTCCTTCCTCTCTCTCTCTCTCTCTCTCTTTCTCTTTCTGTCTTTCTCTCTTTCTTTCTCTCTCTTTCTCTCTCTTTATCTTTCTTTCTTTCTTTCTTTCTTTCTTTCTTTCTTTCTTTCTTTCTTTCTTTCTCTTTGTTTCCTTCCTTCCTTCCTTCCTTCCTTCCTTCCTTCCTTCCTTCCTTCTTTCTTTCCTTTTGTCTGTCTGTCTTCCTTTCTTTTTGAAAAAAGAAAGGGACTAAAATCAGTGTTTGGACAATGTGGACAAGTATGTGTTTTTCAGTTTTTTGAAAGACATGATGCGGGACAGGCAAAGTATGGGGAAAAAAATCTCATTAAGGCAGAAAATTGGGAGCCCAGGTTCCCAAGAGCTGGATCACGACCTTGTTAATTTCACACCAATTTCCCTTCCCTGATGACAAGGGCTCACTCCTGTTCACCACGGGCCGTCTTCCAGGTGCAGAAATCTAAGAGCCCTGCTTTGAGTTAAGGCTCTGAATTCAGCAGGCACCCAGTTCACAACTGATGCAGCTAGTGGGGGCCACCAGAAGTTTGGTAAAACATTACTCCCTGAGCCAACCTGGCCTTGTAGAAAGAACTGGACTTGACCAACTGGCAAAAAAAAAAAAAAAAAAAAAAAAAAAAAATTGATATCACTTGTGCTGTGGGAAGCAGGGATGAAGAGCAGTCATGATGTTCGTCAGCAACTGATAAGGTCATAGCAGAGGCAGAACCACTGTGACTTAAGCCCCTACTGTGTGTCAGGCCAGCACTAAGCCCCACAGAGAGATGATCTCACTCAATTCCCACAACAGCCTTGAAAGGGAAAATTATATCTAAAAGGATTCTCACGTCTGATCTCTCCAATTTGACACAGCTTGTTGGAAGGAACGTCCAGGGCCAAAAGCAAAATGGTGGTTTTATTACTTGGAACCATGTGTCATTGTGGCCCTAGCTATTGATTCTGCATCCTGTCCCCTCACACTAGAGAGGGCCTGATGCTTAACAATGTAACTTTTTGACAATCTGTCCTTTGCAATAAAATGTCCTGTTCATTGTCACAAAAGATCCCCAGCTGGGGCAGTGCCAGTGAGATTCTGAGATGGCAGGTCATTCAGAATTCCAGAGGGATAGAGCAGGGAATTATTTTAATTTTTTTCTTTAAAAATTAACTCTGTGTGTATGTGGACACATGCAGCGCACATGCATACATGCATGCATGCATCACAGCGTGGATGTCAAGACCAGAGGACAAATCATGATAACTAGTTCTCTTCTTCCACTATGCAGGTCCCTGGGGTCAAACTCAGGTCGTGCCCCCAACACACACATGCACACATGCACATGAAATAAAGGCACGATTTTTTTAAAGGACAAAATAAAATGGTGCAGTTGGTGTCACTGGTCACCCTCTGTGGCTTCTGTCCTTCTGGAAGGATCCTGGATGCTCATCTGTTGCAATGCTGACCATCCCGAAGTATTCAGGCCAGCTGCTTTGTAGGATGCTCTTTAAGTTCCATTTGTCCACATAAGAGTCAGGACACGTCATGTTGACGGGAGCCACACAGGTGAGGAATCAGGAGGCACTGGCCCACACTGTGACCCGAGAGGGGCCAGACGGCCCTGATCAGGTGGTGTCTGCCTGTTACATTGTTGCAAGTGAAGCCTCATCCGCCCGGCAACCGTGTAATTAAGTATCTTGTCTCGGAGACATTTGAAACTATGAGAACTTCAGAACAAGACTTTTGACCCAGACATTGTGACTACAGGGTCTATGGCCATCTGCTGCTCTGACGCTTTCTGTGGCTCCCTGGCACTTATTCAGGACTTGCCAGGCCCTGCGTGAGACGCTTCGTACATTTATTCTTTTACTTTTACTAATCTCCTGAGGCTCGACTGTCTCATTTTTCCTACCCGCTCTCTCTGCCCATATTACGAGGATATAGCTAGCACCCCAAGGATGAGATCTCTGCCTCTGTTTAATAGGATTCTGAGAAAAGTACCCCCCCCCCCAGCGCTATCCTCTGTCCATAGGACCCAAACTGGGACTGAGGCATCTCCAAGACTCACAAGATCCCTCTGACTCCAGACAAAATGCACACCAGAGATTCGAGCCAACAGGGAAAAATCCAGGGTGTTTGACAGAATAGGGCCTGCGTGGCTTGTGGGCACAGCATTCTGTGAGATTTAATATTCCCTTCACAGGAGACACATGGCTATCCAATAATAAACAGCAGAGTTGATGGTGTTGATCTTTAAAGTAAATCCCATTGCTATTAGCTTATCTGCCCAGCGATTAAAACTAATAAAATAATAAACTTTGTGACACAGACTCTTAGCTCACTTCAATCTTACCTTCCAGCTGTAGTGTGCGTCTTTCTGACTGCTGGTGTTTTCGGCAATTTCCAGCTTATCCTGAAACTATCTGGAACATTCTGATGGGCTTCAGTGGCCCTGGGTTATTTTTGTGCCCCCTCCCTGACTTTATCTTTATCTTTATCTTTTTAAAACTTCAATCCAAGGTAAAATTTTGCAGCCTCTCAGTCCTGTGAGCAGAAATGTCTCTCTTTGTCATGTTCAAAATCAACTTCTTCTTTTGGCCATTGTGAGCTCGCTAAAGACAAGAAAGGGAGTGGGGGTTGGGGGAGATGAGAGCTCATCAATATAATGTTTGCTTTGTCTGAAAGCACGAGGACCTGAATTTCATGTCCAAAACCAATGTACGGTGGATGGCTAGGCATAGTAGTATGTGTTTAAAATCCCCATGTTGGAATGCAGAGACTGAAGGTCCCTGGGCTTGCTTGCCTGCTAGCCAGCTAGACAGTGAGTTCCAGGTCATTGAGAGACCCTGCCTCAAATAAACAAGGTGGACAGTACTGTTGCCAAGGCTGCCCTCCAGCCTCCTTGTTCCCCAAGTGTGCATCAGCACATACACACACACACACACACACACACACACACACACACACACACACCCATTAAAGAAAGTTCAAACTCTGAATTAACAGGCAGTGGGTGGTCCTCAGTGGTCGTTCTGGCTCCTCTGAGCCTGCTATCTCTGAGTGCAAATTTGAAGATGACCCAGAAAAAGAAGTCCATGCAGAGAGACTGCTCCTGCCTAGGAGTCCCCACAGGGAGAACAGAGCTGAGGAGATTCTGTGCAGAGGCAGAGCACACAAAGTCTCTCTTAGAGTGGCCTTTTACTAAAGTCCCATACATCATCACTCTGCAAGCCCACAGGATGCTGTCCTTTCCACCCTGCAAGAACTCTTTCTGTGTTTGAGAAAGGATACCAAGTAGCTGGCTGTGTTGAACAGGCATCCCAGATGGAAGGTAGTGAGTTTTAAGCCCTAGGTGCCAACGTGTGTGTGTGTGTGTGTGTGTGTGTGTGTGTGTGTGTGTGTGTGTGTGTGTGTGTTTATGCACAAGGACACTCGGTTTTTTTTACTGGAGCTAGAAATCTAAACTAAGGTCCCATTTACGCAATGAGCACTCATCCACAGGGCCAGCCCCCACTTCCCCAGCCCTGTTTCAGATCTTTCTATTTGACCCCTCTTCATCCCAGAGCATATAATTAGATTTTCTTATAATAACTGTGGACAAGCCTTCCTGTATAAACTCTTCATCTGCAAGCAGTGGTCTTTGTATCTTCCTTTGGTGGATCTTCTGGCTTTGGTCCCCAAAGTATTATGGGGTGTAAGAATAAGGGAGACATTGGAGAGAGATGGTCTTCAGATCTTAACGTCTTACATTCTACCTATACCTGTTGGTGAGAGCAGGGGTTTTGCCAGTGTTAAAAGCATCGTATCATGTGGCAATAGACTGAACAGTGACTTGACTCCCAGCCAAATCCCCACAGGTCTCACGCCTTCCTCTCCCTTTTAACTTGCTGGATTTGTGTATGTCTGCACCCGAATGAGGTGAGAACTCTGTCATTCCAGCAAGAAGAAAGGCAGCCCTCAAGAAGAGCTTTACTTTGGCCGGAGCCCTGGAGTGTTTTCAAAAGGACTTTTCTTCCAACCAAGCCTAAGAGAAACATATATTTATTTCAGAAAATGTGGGAAACGGCCGGAGTCTCTGCCAGGGAATGTGGCTGTAAAGAAACACAAGCCAACTCTGATTGGCTTAGGCAAAATTTAATTTATTCAGTGCATTGCCTGGATAGCCCCAAATCATCAGGAAGGTTTGCAAACCAGGTGTAGAAGGAGGAAATGAATCGTGGATGCTCTCTAGGATGTGGGAGAGCAGGAGCAGGAGCAGGAGGGAAATCTCAGGCCAGGGCTGCTCTGCTGTGGGAAGCTATGTAATCCAGGCTGGCCTTGAACTTAACAACCACTGAACCTTTTCCTCCTGACCTCTGGGATGACAATGTGCAATGTCATGTCCAGCTGTGACATTCGCCAACACCATTCACAAGTTCATGAAGGACATACAGCCTTGAGAGAATGTGTCCATTTGGCTGGACTGAGGTCTCACGACTTGTCTCTGGTTGTGCCTTCTGACTTTTGGCTCGAAGGATGGATACTTAGAATTTTCTAGTCACCCATGTGTATGGACTGGGAGGTTAGCTGTGATAGGAATTATAAATTCTTGCTAGTCTGGATAAAAGACACACAATCCAGGTATTTTATTTACAAGCTGTAAGCCTAGATTGGGCAGGTTTGGAGCTATTCTAACTTATTTCCCAGTTAAAAAGTCCCTTGTTACTTGCTGTTTCTCCTGGCAATGTGCTCAGAGTTCATCTCCTCTCATGGTGGCCTCTTCTACTTCTGTCTCCTTTCTTCTTCTTCTTCTTCTTCTTCTTCTTCTTCTTCTTCTTCTTCTTCTTCTTCTTCTTCTTCTTCTTCTTCTTCGTCTTCGTCTCCGTCTCCGTCTCCGTCTCCGTCTCCGTCTCCGTCTCCGTCTCCGTCTCCGTCTCGGTCTCCGTCTCCGTCTCCGTCTCCGTCTCCTTCTCCTTCTCCTTCTCCTTCTCCTTCTCCTCCTCCTCCTCCTCCTCTCTCTCTCTCTCTCTCTCTCTCTCTCTCTCTCTCTCTCTCTCTCTCTCCCTGTTCCCCATCCACAACCCCCTCACTACATCCTCAATCCCTCCACTGCCCAATCAGATGCTCTAGCCTTTTATTGACCAGTTAAATTGGGGAGCAAGGTTCGTACAGCATCACCTGGTGTATGTGAGGATCTGTTCACCATAGGCAACCAGACCTTGGGAGCCAGTAGTTAGAGTTGGAATCCACTGTAGCTTTAGACCATCCCACCACAGCTAGCTGTTAAGATGCTATTGGTGGTGACATGGGTACTTCTCCAGGATGTTCAAGAGTTCATGGTTTCCACCTCCCCTTCTGTGTAACTTCCTCCCACATCAGCCCAGACCTGCTCTGTGTGACCACGACATTGCACAGAGGAGACAGCCCATGGCTTCAGAGTTAGATCCCAAAAGCCTCTATAGCACTTCTTTGATGTTTTGATATAGTTGTGATGAGAAAGGTCACGCACGGCATTAAGATGCTCAAACACTATGTGGAAGGGCCCATTAGGGGAGAAACTGAGGCTTCTCTTGATTAGCCAGTATGAGCCTGCAGACCTCTAGCCCCAAGGCGAGCTATTGTCTGACCCTGCAGCTCTTGCCTGTATCAAAACCCATCTCATGAAGGTCTGAATCAGAATAACCCAGCGGAGCTGCTCACAAATTCCTGACCCTCTAAAACATCAGGAACAAAATAACTCAAAAAAAAAAAAAAAAGAAAAGAAAAGAAAAGAAAAAAGAAAAAGACAAGACAAGACAAGACAAAAAACAAGCCCCCCACCACACACATTTATTAATGCTTCAAGGGGTGAGTTGGAGGTGCCTGGAGCGATGGATCAGTGGTTTAAGCATGCTTACTGTTCTTCAGAAGGACCTGAGTTCAGTTCCCAGTACCCACATTGGGTAGCTCACAGCAACCTCTTGTGACCCCAGCTCCAGAAGGTCTGGAACCTTCTTTAGGCAACCGCAGGCCCCATATTCATACGTGTATACACCCCACTCCTAAACATACACATGCACAAAACTAAATACTTATTTTATATTATTTTTTAAAAAAGAAACTGAATTTGGCGCATTATGTCATGGAGAGGAGACGCTGGTCTGGGAACTGAACGTGGGAGCTGTCAGTCTAACCCTACAACAACTTTTTGTCTCTTCCAGACATGAGAGTCCCCAGAGCCCCAAAGCAGCATGACTTCCTAATGAGACTCACTGTGGAAGCATCACAGACTGACGTTCGGACATTAAGTCAGAGACATGGAGGTCAGCTGACAGTAGAATGTGGCTTTGAATCCATGTCTCTCTGATCCTGAGGCTGAGCTCTTGGCTACTTTGCCTGCTTCCTGTAGAGGCAGGGACCCCAGTGTTCAGGCAACCCTCTCTAGTGATCCAATACAGCAGAGCATTGGTAGGAGAAAGGCTAATGCGGAGCAACAAGGTGGTGTAGTAGAAAACTCCATGAAGTTCGCCAGCTCTGTCCTTATGTTTATTCAAAATTATTTGGCAAGCCCCTCCTCCGAGGCAGGCATGGTCCTAGGGACTGATGATGGTGTTTTACTTCTTGGCTATCTATCTCCTCAACAGTGCTTTTTTTTACTCCAGAGTCTCACTCTCCTGACCCATAAACGAAACTACTAATGACTACCAGATGAGAGAGGCCAAGTCGCTTTATAACTAGGAAAACGAGGTCGATAACACTCGGTCTCGCTGGGAGGATTCAATATGGCAAACCAATACAGGCCCCTTCGCTCAACAAATAATTACCGAACATCCACACGTGCCAGCCACAGAGGGAGCAGAGAGTTCTGGAAGGGCTTCAGTGAATGAGGCAAATGTATGCCTGTCCACTTGGCCCTCATGCTGAGTGCAGTTGAATTTTAAGCAAGAAATTACAATTGCAGCTAGGGCTTCCAATAAACACACTCAACTGTGGCTACTGACCCCGTACCGCTGCTGTCTCCGTGCTGCCAGTGAGAAGAGGGTCATCTCCATCGGAGTCTCTATCAGAATCTGGGGGATTTTCCTTTGCATAATAGGTATTCTTGAAGAGGGAGAGTGACATTTGCCAAAGAGACAGAAATGCCAACGGAGGGACTGGGAGATGGCCTTGCAGGGATGAGGGCCAGAGTTTGAACCCAGCACCTGGCAGGAAACAGAGAGTGGCAGATCTTGCTTTTAATCTTAGTGCCAAGGAAGTGGAGGCAGATGGATTTCTGGGGCTCAATGGCTGGTCAGTCTAGCTCAATCTGTAAGTTCCAGGCCAACCTCAGGGCCAGTCTCAAACAAGCAAACCAACAAAAACCAAGGTGTGTGGTACCTGTGGATAAATGTGACAGATATATGGCTATATATGGCTTTCTTATGCACATATATGCACCCACTCACACATAGACATGCATGTACATACACATACATATGGGAGAGAGGGGAGGGAGGGGAGGAGGGAGGGAGGGAGGGAGGGAGGGGGAGAGAGAGAGAGAGAGAGAGAGAGAGAGAGAGAGAGAGAGAGAGAGAGAGAGAGAGAACAACATAGTAGCCACACAAGCCTTCTGCTCTGTTGGCTGACCTTTTCTGTATCTTTGCCATGACTTTAGGTTTATTGAGGGTGTTGGGAGTCTGACCTGTGGAGGAGTGGAGAATCTCTCTCTCTTTCTCTCTGTCGCTGTCTCTGTCTCTCTCTGTGTGTCTCTGTCTCTCTGTCCCTTTCTCTGTCTCTGTCTGTCTCTGTCTCTCTCCATCTCTCTGTCTCTCTCGCTCTCTGTCTGTCTCTCTCTCTCTCTTTCTCCTCTCTCTTCAGCAGCACAGCTGGCAACTTCATTATCCCCTGGAACTTTCACCTGTTAATATGCAGTTTCTGGATACATCATCCTCTGAGGATTTCCTCTGTATGTGCTCCCAGAAGGCGTGTTTATAGACCTGGAAACTAAATGGTGGAGTCCTGCTTCTGTTGTCCCTCCAGTGACGTGTGCTGTGGCTGGCATGGGGATTGTATGGAGGCGCTCAGACAGGCTTGTTGGGTGAATGGCTGCCTGAAGTCAGCAGATTGATCATATGATCTGGAAGGTGTATCCCATCACCTGCTTCTGGAAGAATGCATCTGCCTATTTTACTATAGCATTGGGTCCGTCGGCATAGAATATCAGGATTCATCCATAACTTGTCTCTGTGGAGTACCCGCTGAAGGGAAGACATTGTTTTTTGTCTTCTTCCACAATGGATCCTAAGGGCATTAGGAAGTTAGGCCCAGAAGAGGCCACTGAAGTAATCCTGCTTTGACTCCTAACCCATTTCCATTGGTGTCATGTGCAGAGTGGTTGCACAAGTGTGAGCCAACTGTGGATGCTTCTCTTCTCCCTGGCTAAGAGTCTTGTTGTTGGTCTGATAGACATGGCTGACCCAACATTACCCACATGCAGAAAAGGAAGGGACTCTTCCAGCTACCAGTAGACGCTATTATTTGACATCTCTGAATCCTCTCCACTGACTTTCCTGAGGAGACCCAGTCAACAGCTGTCACACTTGCTCTTGTTTAAACCAAGTTATTTCAGATAGAAGGATAGGGAAGTTTGCTTTAATAGACTGAGGATAGACTGTGAGGTGTAGGGGAAATTGTGTGTCTCTGTGTGTCTGTGTGAGGCTATATGCAAACATGAGTGCAGCGCCCACAGAGACCAGAAGAGGGCACCAGCTCCTCTGGGCTGGAGTTATAAGCAGCCATATGCCATCTGATGTGGATGCTGTGAACTGACCCCAGGTCCTCTACAATAGCAGCCAGAACCCTTCACCACAGAGCTGTGTTTCCAGCTCCTCCATTTTTTTCTTTATGCTTTTCTAGAAGGAATGTATAAACAACCACTTTTTAGCTTGCATTTCTGCATGCACAATCACTCTATTTGTTGGATAAATAGTTAAATAAATGGAAAAAAATAAGTGGAGAAAATGATGAAAAACACTCCACAGTGACATGGGTAACATGAATGAATGAATGGATGGATAGATGGATGGATGGATGGATGGATGGATGGATGGATGGATGGATAAATGAATTTCTCATGAAGGAATAACAGAGACCAGTATGTTCTTGGGATCTGCAGGTGTTTACCAGATACTTCTCGTTGTCTCCGTGTAATCCACAGAAGTGGCCTCTCTGCACCGACCTCATCTGACGGAACTCACTCCACTCGCCACAGCCAGCTGACCAGGAATGGCTCCCACACCACCCAGCCAAATCAAACCTACATTCTTGACAGAGGCAGAGAGGGTGAGGCCAAGTCTCTCCGTCCATGGTGTGTGGATGGGAATGTCTCCTGTTGTTACTAATAGACAAGTCTTCCCCTTGTCAAGTAGAGGAGAAAGAAAGAAGGAAAAGATGTTCTGGTGCATGTGTGGTGGGGAAAGGAAACGAGGCAGAGGGGAGAAAGAGGATGAAAAGGAGCAAGAAGAAAGGGAGAGAGAAGGAGGAGGGGGAAGAGGAGGGAGAGAAAGAGAAGGGAGAGGAGGAGGAAGGGGATTAGGAGGAAGCAGAGGAGAAAGTGGAGTGGGGGAAGGGGAGGAGGAGGGGAGATAGGAGGAGGAGGGGGAGAAGAGGAGGAAGGAGGAGAGGAGGGATGGGGACTTCTCATTGGTGTATACTGTTACTTTCCAAATCATTTGTAATAGTTGATTTTAACAGTCGACTTAAGGCAATCTAGAATCACCTGGGGAAGAGAGCCTCAACATGAGAGTGTCTAGATCAGGGTTGGGGTTTTGCCTAATTATGCTAATTGAGGTGCGAAGAGTCACCCTAAGCGTGGTCTTGCAGCTGCCTCCCACTAATTCCTGTGGGAGACTTGAGATTCAGATTAAAATATAAAGAAGGATGGGCATGGGCAGCTCCAAGGGTAAGCTGATGCCCAGGGAATGGGCAAATTAGGGAATTAAGGAGGAGGAAAAGACAACAGATTGAATAAAAGAGAGCAGAGTACTGCTGTACAAGTGCACATGCTTGCTTGTGTGTGCCTGTGTGTGCGCTTCAAAGGCCGCGCTCCTCTAAATGTGCTCCTGGTAGTAGGTGCGGTATGGTCTCCTACTGCAGATTCCACAGCCTCGTCTTGAAACTAGGAACAAATAAACCTGTTCACAGAGAAACCCTGTCTTGGAAAAAAAAAAAAAAAAAAAAAAAACCACTGTCCTAACTCACGTGCCAGTGAAGAGCTTCTTCAAGTCTCCTGCCTCAGTCCAAATGAGGCAAAACCGGGCCTCTCAGCAGTCTGTTCACACCTCTATGTCCTTCTCCTTTATCTCTAGGGACGATGACGACGACGACAACGACGACGACGACGACGATGATGATGATGATGATGGAGGAAAGGCGGAGATAAAAGGAAACACCCCCAGGCTACTCTCTACTGTGTAGGAAGCAGCTCTGAGATTTAGTAGCCATTCAGTGCTCTCAGATGGGTTTCTTGACTTGGCTGTCTGAGCTCTGGTTGCTTTTCTTTTTGGCTCCTGGTAGCTTCTGGAGACTCATGGCTTGCCCAAGGCTAGCTGTGGTATTTGCATTGGCTAGGCAGTCTCAGAACCTGACCTCCTCCTGCTACACACAAGAGCTTCTTTCCTGGGAGTTCCTTGTCCCATAGATTAGAAAGTAGCCCACCTACTGTGAACCACAGAAGTCTGGAATTAGAATCTCTGGGGTTTGTTCTGGGGACAGGCTCTCCAGAGTCTTGGGGAGATCCTTAGATGGTCCCTTCTCTCTAGCGAGGGTGGCTGGTGGTTTTGGCGGCCTCACTGGACAAACAAATTGCCTTCCACAAACCAGTTCACATAGACTTGGAGCTGGCAAAGCCACCCTTGAGTGGGGACTCCACAGAGACAAAGCTGGTGGGGCTTTTGGAGAGAGACGACCTTGCAGAAATGGGGTACATGGGTCAGACAAGGCAGTTACTTGCTAAAGGGGCAGTGGGTGGCCCTAAATGGAGACAGGTAAGGGGTGATGTCGAATCCTTTCTTCTGTGTCAGGTGGTAAACTGGCTTCAACAAGTTACCAAGCTACTGCTTGGGATATCTGTTTCTGGCGACGAGGTCCATGGCTGCTTTGGAAAACTGTGTTCATGCACGCACACAAAGGTTTGAAAAGGCCAAGAAAGTAATTTTTGTCTGTGGGTGAAGGAACTTGGCAGATTATGGCAGCTGCACAGAGCGGGGATTTCAAGTGAGGTACGTGGGTGGAGTCCTACCACAACCCACCACACATTTTAGCTTACACCTCCCTGTTCCCTTCCTTGGTACCATCTCCAAGCACTCTGCCACCCTAAACCCTCTTGGACCTCTGTGCTCCCCTACTTGGCCTCACCCATCAGCCATCCTGCCTGGCCAACAGCCGGGGCATGACATATTTGCACCGTGTGTAAACACCACTCACCATTAAGAGTTCCGTCTAATGAGAAACAGAACCACAGAGGAGAAGCTTCAAAGTGGTTAGCGGAAGGAAGTGCCTGGAACAAAATCCGACTTGATGTCCCAATTAATACGACCCCTAATTCTATTTCCTCCCCTGCGGGCTAGCAGCCACCTCCCAGTAATTTCTGTGGGAGACGGAGACTTGGCTGATGAGGACAGAGGGACCTGGAAATGGGGCGGCTTCACGGATGAATTGATGCACAGGGAATGGGCATATTAGGACAAATTAGGGAATTAAGGAGGAGGAAAAACAAGAGACGACAGTCAGAGGAAATGTCATCCCTAGTAATAGTATTAATGGAAACCGGGACTTCGCTGCAGAGGGTGGCTGGCGTGCACAGAGCGGAAAGCATCGGGCAAATTGTCTTTTATTTCAGTCAGGGAGAGAAAAAAATATCTTTGCCAGACCCTCGCTCTCCTTTCCAGGACCTTGGAGACAGAGCAACCATGGGATTATCCAGGGAGAGGGATGAAGAGATGGATCCCGCTGTCGACACTAAGCCTGCTGAACTCATAGGAAGAACAGAACCCAGGGATGATAAAAGGACCTTTGAAGTAGCTGTCTGGGGTCCGAGTCACCTGTAAAGCCGTTCTATGACCGTTCTCAATCGTGACCTCTTTATGTCACGGAGGCAGGTGTTAACACGGGGGTGAAGTGACCCTCCCTTCAAGCTTGTCAGAGGCATCAGATATCCCAAGGGGTGGGGTATAGGTCCAAAAGACCCTTCCTACCTCATCTGGGACGACTTGGGCAACCACCGGCTTGGGTCTTTCAGCCTCACTTCCCTGCCCCCCTCTATCTGGCTTGTATAGATCTGCCTTGATCCTTCAAGGGCACAGACACGAACACGCTATCTCCTTTCTTAAATACCCTGCCATACTCTTTGGTTAAATCTGGCCATGTGAACACAACACCCAAGGCCAAGGTAGGATTCCTCGGCAGCCCTGACATCCTAGAGCCCCAACATCTCCATCACAAAAACCCCCAACTTACAAACCCTTCCCTTCCTCGTGGCTTTATGTGGGTGACATCTTTCTTCAGCTCTTCTTTGGTCAAGGTTTGTTTCCACGGACCTGATTCAAGTCCAAAGTCAAGGGACCCTTACTTACTCCTGGGTATCTTAGTCATCTCTTTAGTGAAACCTAAGACCGGTTACTATTACTTCTCAATCCATTTGTCCCGGTGGGCAGACTACTGGCTATAGCTAGAGAATAAGAGCCCACACCTTGAAGACAAATCATCCTGAAATTTCTGCCACTGGGGAAGTCACTGAACCTTGGGTCTCTCTCATCAGCCAAGTGAGAGCAAGAAGCTGGGAGAGGTGGCTCATGCTATGACGTGTTTGCGTCGAGAGCCTGAGGACCTGAGTTTGAGCCCTAGTGTCTACGTAAAAAGCCAGTTGTGGTGGCACACACACTTGTAATCCCAGCACTGGCGAGACAGAGACACACTCATGCACACTGGTAACAAGGTCCTCTTGGTCCAACAAGGTGAAGTATTTGAAGGGCTTTATCCAGTGCATAGAGCATAGTTGGTGACAAGTGAACCAGTGTGAGTCTGGATCTGGGATGACGGAGGCTTTCCAGCCCTTCTATTGGCTCTTCCTTCACTGCTTCCCTCTACCACTGTCCCAGGCTCCCCTCTGTAGTCTAAGCCATTCATCCTCTCCGTTGCCAGGGTATAGAAGCCATGAGATGGCTCTTGCACGGAATCCACCACCACTTGCTTATGTTGGGGACCAATGTCACTGCTGTACACATGTTCAGTAGAGCACCCGAATTATACCATTATCTTGTGTACAGAAGTATCCAGGGGAGCGTGTAGGTGTGTAGCCAGCCCTGACTCTCCCAGTGTGGCTTTTCAGCAATGTGTGCGTGCATGTGCGTGTGAGTCCTGAGACCACACTGAGGCTTTCCCATTAACATCAGCCTCTTTATAACGTGACTATCTTCCCCCACCCCCATTACTAAGCTCTGCTGTCCCTATGTTAGGTAATAACTCCTGCTCCCAGTCCAGACAGTGCCTGTCTGTGTAAATATTGATGTCTTAGAATTTCTTCTTAGGAAATCCCTAGAAGGTCAGGACACTGCCTCTGTGGCTCTGGAGGTCAGGATTGGTCAAAGATGTGCAGAGATCCTCTAGAAGTGTGCATTGGAGCTGGCATCTGGGGAAGTTGCTTAGGACAAGAAAACAAGAATTTTTCTACACTGGCCCATGGGCGTGTTTGAGGACAGCGTGTTTCATGATGGACAGACTTCAAAGCAGGTTTCCGTCTTCCTAACTCATGACATTTGCAGAACTCACTGCCTTTCCATTCGCCCCTTTCATCTTTTAACGTTCTTTTTAGAGAAGTTCCTGGTTCCACACCCACGTTTTGAGTCAAGGTCTCATGTAGCCTAGGTTGACTTCAAACGTGGTATGGTATTAAGGATGCACTTGAAATTCTAATCCTTCCGGGTCGTGTCCACCTCTCAGGTGCTGGGGTGACCGATGTGCGCCCTCGCGCACCCAGCTTCTGCAGTTCTGAAGATGGAACCCAGAGCCTTGTGCGTGTGTGCCTGCTACACAAGCTCTCTACCACCCAAGTTACACCCCCAGCGCCTCCAAAAGGAGGCAGAGGGAACATAAGGCCAAGCAGTGTGATTGCAAGATACTCTGCCGGGTTCCATTGCAAGCCAAACGGAAGCAGCTTCCAGCCTGTTCCTGGTACCGACTTCAGCTGAGACATCAGCCTGCATACAGGGATCAGTGAGTAAGAGAGAGAAATAAAGAGACAACTCCCAGGCACAGTGGAAACAAACTTCAGAGTCAGATCCCATCGTCAGAGACCCATTGGGTTGGTTGAAGCCTTTACGTAGATTTCCTCAGTTTCCCCCCCACATTGACTTCCTTCCCGTCTGCCCCCAGCACACGCGCTGTACAGTGACGTCATCGCAGCATCCGTTTCCCGGGGAAACAGGCCGTGCCCTGGTGATAGGAGAGGGGTGCGATTGGATTGTGGTGGTTCAAATGGGATTGTCCCCCCACCCCCACCCCCCAGGCTTGGAGATCCAAGTGCTCGCTCCCTAGTTGCTAGTGCTGTTGGGGGATGTTTAGGGAACCTCCAGTGGCCTTGCTGGAGGAAGTCACTAGAGGCGGGCTTTGGTCGGTTACAGCTTCATCTCACTTCCGGTTTGCTCTTTCTTCTTCATGTCTGTGGTGGAAGATGTGAAGACTCAGTCCCTGCTCCTGCCACCGCGCCTTGCCTCCTTGATGAACACATCTCTCTGGAACCATAAGGCAAAAGGAGCTCTTTTTCTCCTTAGTTGCTTTTGGTCATGGTGGTTTTTTTTTTTTTTTTTTTTTTCATCACAGCAACAGAAAAGTAATTAAGTACAGGAACCAAAGAGAGTCCGGGAACCGTTTCGTTCTTAGTAGTGATGAGGTACCGATTCATGTTTCAAATCAGGAGCCTGCGGGGAAATGGGAGCCTGTCCCTGCTCTCCGAGGTCACTGCGTGGGAGAGAACCGAGGCTGAACACAGGACTGTATGCAAGCGTGATGGGGCGCAGGAAGAAAGGACAAGGTGCTGGAAAAGTCACTCACTGCCTTCCCAGCATTCTTACGGTGGGGAAGCGACCTGCTGACATCATGGTCTGATGTCGTCATCTGCAAAATTCCTGATGGAGAATTGTACAAGTTAGAAAAACAAACACACTGGCTCAGTGAATCAAGAGCTGACTGTGTAAGCAAGAGACCCTGAGTTTGATCCCTAACACTCATCCCAAAGGCTGGGTGAGGCAGCACCCATCTGTAATCTTAGCTCTGGAGAAAGAGTGAGGATGAGTCAACTCTGGGGTTGGGGGTGGGCTAGAGGGTGAGAGAGACAGAGACTGAGAGACCTAGACAGACAGAGACATAAAGACAGAAAGAGACAGAGAGACAGACAGAGACACAGAGAAATAGAGATAGGAGAGACAGAAAGGAGAGAGACAGAGACAGACAGAAAGAGAGACAGAGACACAGAGAAACACACAGAGCAGAGAGACAGAGACACAGAGAAACAGAGAGAGATAGGAGAGACAAAAGGAGAGAGACAGAGAAAGACAGAAAGACAGAGACACAGAGAAACACACAGAGAGCAGAGAGAGAAACAGAGACAGACAGAGACACAGAGTCAGAGACAGAGAGACACAGCGACAGAAATAGAAAAGGGAGAGACAGAGACAGGTGGAGAGACAGAGATAGAGAGACAGAGAGAGAGACACACAAACAGAGACACAGAAATACACAGACAGACAGACCTAGACACAGACAGTGACAGAGACAAACACCAAACGTCAACCACCTCTCATCTTCATACACACGAGCAAAAGTACACCCCTCTGCCATAGAACACACAAACCACACACACGATTGCATGAGAATCTCTCAAATGTTAAGTGAGTTTACTCTTTTGTGTGTAGCTGCATCCGTGGCTAGCACCGCTTAGACTCACCTGGTAGGAGACTGTGGAAGGCTTCATGCAGGCATTGATGGCTGAATTGGGACCTAAGCTGATGAAGAGAAATGAATCAGGCCAAGGTGATGGGGATGGGGAGAGAACAGCTTATTCACAGAGCTGGAGGACAGAGCGGGTGAGCATGGTAGCTTAGACAGTTGGGATGACCAGGGTCGCTCAGGATTCTACTGTGCATGAATTAAGGACTCTAACCACCTGAAGCTGGCTCGTCTTAATCCTTAGCTGGCTGTTCCATCATTGCTCCGGAAGCCATTGTCAGGCTGCAGGTCCCTACTGTAGGAACAGAAGAGTCTATGCAGAAAGAGGAGCAGATGGGAAACAGACAAGGGGGCAGGGATGTGAAGGTGAGATCCTGGCCTTCCAATCTGACCTGAACACCAACTGAGCAGTGGATTCCACTGATGCTATGCAGATCAGAAACATCCAGCCGTGCCCTGCCTTGTTTCAGGCTTGGAAATTTCGTTTGTTATACAGCAAATGCTAGCGGAGACATTATTCTCTGGGAGGGGCAAAAACCCCAGACACCTATCTGTCCACAACAGCCTACATCCATTGAACATCAGAACTGTGGTGAGCCGTCTGTTAAGGCTTTTAAACTATTTTATCCCACCAAATTGTCAATCAAGTAGGCATTTGTGACCATTTTACAGATGAACGCCATCGAGGCTCACAGTGAGTGTGATTTCTTCACATTATGAAGTGTTGGGACATGGTGGTGACCCCAGGACTGTGATTATGTGACTCTAATGTCCCAGGGATCTATCCGTTACACTTCCTCCCTGCTCCCCAGTGCTGGGATTAAAATTGTGTGGCACCACACCCAGATTGTTCCTTTTAAATGAGAGGGTTAAATTCATGGTCCCATGCTTGTGAAACAAGCACTTTGTTGACTGACCAGCCCACAGAACCCTGCTTGATCCATCTCCCCAGAATCCAGTTCTTTTCTGTTTTGACTTCTCTGGGATAGATTATAGAGCCTGGAAAATGAGGGTTAACATGACGTTTCTCTGAGAAGGCTAGCCTGTGGATGGCAGATGACACTGAGCTGAGGGCCAGTGTGCCAGACAGAGGCTCCTACATCCCAGGCCCATCCAGAGCTACCCAATGTCCCCGGACACCTGGCCTCAACTGTTGGCTCCACTTCTCACATGGAAGCCAGGGTTCAGACAGACAGATTGTCCCAGCCCTGGTTGCTGGTCTCAGCCCTGTCTCCGACTGGCCAGATGACCTTGGGTCATGACCCCTTCCCTTAGACTCCAATTTCCCCATCTATTAAATAAGAGCAGAGTTCCTGGCACTCTGGTGTGTTATTTCATTGAATTCTTCACTCTGCTAGAATCCCGCTCTGCAAGACAGTGCACATTTGTAGCTTAAGTAAGCTTCATGCTCAGCTCTAAACATTGATAACCTGATTTTAAAATCTATTTTCAGGGCTGGAGAGATAGTTTAGTGGTTAAGAGCACTGACTGCTCTTCCAGAGGTCCCGAGTTCAAATCCCAGCAACCACATGGTGGCTCACAACCATCCATAATGAGATCTGATGCCCTCTTCTGGTGCATCTGAAGACAGCTACAGTGTACTTAGATATAATAATAAATAAATCTTTTTTTAAAAAAATCTATTTTCTCTCCGTGTGTGTGCATGTGTGTATGCATGTGCATGTTTGTGTTTATGCATGTGCGTATGAGTGTCTGCATAGTGCATACATGTGTATATGTGTGGGTAGGTGTGCATGTTTGTGTGTTCATGTGTGTGCATGTGTGTATGTATATGTGCATGTGCATGTGTGTGCTTGTCATGTTTGTGTCTATATCCATGTATGTGTGTACATGTGTATGTGCATGTGTGTATGTATATGCACATGTGCATGTGTGTGCTTGTCACGTTTGTGTGTCTATATCCATGTATGTGTATGTGTGTACATGTGTATGTGCATGCATTGTACGTATATATGTATGTGCATGTGTGTATGTGTGCCTGCATGTGTGTGTACGTGCATGTGTATGTGTGCTATCTGTGTGTAGTGCCTGTGGAAGCATGAGCAGGGTGCCATACCTTTAGATCTTTAGTTACAAGTGGCTGTGAGCTGCCTGATTGGCTGAACTCCAGTCTCCTGGAAGAACAAGTCCACTTAAGTCCTATGCCATCGCTCTCATCTTCCTGAGAATTTAAAGTGCTCGTTGAAGTTTATTTTGTTGTTGTTTTCGTTTTATAATGCCCCTAAAAATACCTATGTATTTTTTAAATGCCTGTCTGGTGCTGCTGGGGGTGGGAACTACTTTGGAAGAACTGGGCCTTTCCATTTTGAAGGAGAGCCCAAGACTGAGGCAGGGTAGTGGATTTCAGACTTGTCTGCCAGTGACCTGGCCAGCAGCCCCTCGTCAGCAAAGGTGACACTTTAGACTTTGTGTCTTCAGGAAGCCCCCAAGTTTGAGGGTGGAGTGGAAGCTGGGTAAGAAGAGGGGTTCCACAGCAGAGTGAAGTTTGAGGTTAGGGGTAGAGAAGGGTAGCCATGGAGGAAACCTCAAGCTGGGGTTCTAGTCAGCGAGGGTCCTGTGATGCGGAGCCTGTGGCAAATAGAACCTGCCGGGCTCATGGTGGGGAATCACAAGCTGGAGAAAAGAGAGAAGGCTGGGTCTTGCTGTTCCCTGTGAGGACACAGCCCCCCGTGATCTAAAGGCCTCAACTCATGTGTCCCTCACCTCTCTGCAGTGTCACCTGGGGACTCAGCATTTAACACATGGATACTTTGGAGGACATTGAAGATACAAGCCATAGCAGTGGGGCCCAAAGGGCAGTGGGTGAGAGTGATCAGTGATAGTCTAGGTGAGGTATTGAGGTATTTGGGTCCACACCCTGGTCTGTAGCAACCTCTAGGGTCCGCCCGATGACCACAGGTGCCAGGGAGAATGTCCAGCGCTAAAGCCCACCTGTGAGATGAGGATGAGCTTGGGGGACAGGGACACAGGCTCTAATTTGTCTCTACATAGCTCCAAAGCAGCTTCTTTTTGGTTAGAGTTTGTTTCAAATATATTTACATTTTTTTTTTTCGGTTGGGAGGGAGGAGTTGTTTTGTTTTGTTTTGAGACAGGGTCTCTCTACATAGTCCTGCGTATCCTGGAACTTACTCTGTAGACCAGGCTAGCCCCCAAAACTCAGAGATCCTCTTGCTTCTGCCTCCCAAGTGCCGGAATTAAGGGAGTGAGACACCATGCCTAGTTAAACATAATCTTTAATATTTGTCTTTAGTATTTGTCTTTGTATTTAGTATTTTTGTTGTTGTTTGATGTATGTGTGTGTGTGTAAGTATGTATGTATGTTTTTGTCAAATAGGAAATCACCCTGTGTCCAGCTTCCCATGTTTCCCCTTGCCTGCTGTTTTTGTTGTTGGTTTTTGTTTGTTTGTTTGTTTGTTTGTTTGTTTTAAACATTTGTTATAGAGGATTGAACTCAGACTGTCATAGTGTGCAGCCAGCACTTTGCCAACTGAGTCATCTTTTCCTCTCTGCTGCTGCTTTGGAGTTGAGGTCTTGCTATATAGCTCTGGTTAGCCTGAAACTTGCTCTGTAAACCAAGGTAGCCTCAAACTGGCGGTCAGCCTCCTGCCTCTGCCTCCAGTCTAGTTTAATTAAAAGAATCCATTGCCAATAGGTCTCCATCTTTGAACTGGAAGTTTCACCCGCGTTCTGGTAAACGTGCCTGCAGATTCATTCGTCTGGATTTGGGTCTATCTTCTGGATCAGATTTCTGTTTAATTTTTAAAGACTTATTTTTAGCGATGTTTTTTTCGGTTCCCAGAGAAATCACGAGGGGGAGGGGCGGACAGAGATTTCCCAGCCACTTTCTCTCCCAGCATGCTCAGTGCCCAGATTGTCCACAGCCCCTGCAGAGGGGCGCCTTTGTGGCAAGCGGTGCCGTCACTCGGACACAGCACGTTAACTCCCCAAATCCACAGCTGCACTGAAGGATCACTTTGCGATGTGTGCATAAGGACATACGCGGCCGCACACACCAAACAGCCATGCCCAGTGTTTTCACTGGCGTCATCAGAGGCTTCCTCACCGCTTCTTCCTTTTAGCCTCTAGTGAGCAACTGATCTTTCTATAATCTTGCCCCTTCTAGAATGTTCTAGAGTTAGTTTTGCAATTTGTAGCCTTTCAGACTGATCTTGTTCACTGCCTTGTGTGCATTTACTTTTTTTTTTTTTTTTTAACCCACTGTTTCCATGTTGGGCTGGCTTGCTTTTGTTTGATTGTTTGGGGAAGAATAATATTCTATATCCTGGACATACCCCAGTTAATGTATGTCGTCACCCGTGGGGAAACATGATTACTTCTAACCTTTGCTATCCTGAGTTAAACACCGTGAACATCTATGTGCCAGTGTTTGTACGGACAGAACTTCTCAACCCCTATCACTAAACACCAGCCAGAGCAACTGTTAGGTCTCAAGAAAGAATACAAGACTGGAGCTGTATTCTCCTGAAAATTGGCCACTCTATTTCGAAGCCCCACCCACAATTCCTTCTGTTTTCAGGTATTCCTATTTGTGCCTCTCTCCCCCTCCCGGTATCAGTTTGCGGGATGTTCCTTTCCCGTTAGTCTGGCAGACGTCCTTCCCCATTTCCCCCATCTGTTCCTGTCTCATCGTTTACACACCAGGCGCCTTGCATATGCTCTAAGCACAGACATTTAATTCTTAATATGTTACAATGAGTTCTGTACCCAACACTATTCAGTTAGCTTCTCCTCCATCAGAATAAAGTCCTCGACCCTATTTTGGGAAGATCCTTTTCTGGGGAATGAACCAGGGTCTCCTGTGTACTAGCAAGAACTCTACCAATGAGCTACAGCGCCCATTTCCCACACACACACACACCAGGTGCCCTGCAGTCACCCCCACCCCCTTTGCCCCCCCCACTTCTCATTTTTTTCATTTTGAGACAGAGCCTTGATAAGTTGCCTGGTATAGCCTTGAACTCACTCTGTAGCCCAGGCTGGCCTTGACTCTGGCTTTCAATCGAGCCAGCTAGAGGACAGAGACCCAGCTTCCTGGAAGGGCACCTGCCTTTCGTCCCCTTGCCTGGCCATAGTTACTTAGGACTGACTACGGTCTTAGTTATTTGCTTATTTACTGTCTTGTGGAGCCACGGTTAGCCTTGAACTTCTGCCCCGACAGGGACACCCCACTGCTGGTGTTGCGTTTATAACTAAACCAGCAACTGTTGGGACTTAACTCTAGGTCTGGCTAATAGAGTCTGAAGAAACTCACTAAAATTCATCCCCATGTGTGCAAGGAGGTCCCACATCTGGCTCCTTGGGCCCCATTCTCTTTGTTCAGACTCTTGATTCCCTTTGGCTGTGTCTCTCTCTCCCCAACTGCCTGGCCACTCTTCCCTCACAGTAGGGATTTAGCGTCTCTTCATCTCTCTGTGGCTCTGTGCCTCTGCTCTTCCCACCCAGGTCGTCCTTTCTCCCTACCTTTTCTCTCTCCCCTTCCCTCTCTCTTCTAGTTCCCTGTCTCTCTGCCCCTCTGTCTCCACCTAAGCTTCTTATCAATCTTAAACTTGACAGAGTCCCTTTATCTTGCCTCTTCCTGTCTGTCTCCTCCGGTCCCCTTTCTGTCTCCAGCCCTTCATCCACCACTCTTTCTGTCACTGTCTTTTCATCCCTGTGCTGACTGCTGTCCCCACCCCACCCCACCCCCAGCTCTGTCTCTCTGCCTCCTGTCCCCATCCAGCCCCCTTCTCTGTGATTTTCTTATTCTCACTCCCTGGATTTCCAATTGCACAGGCAGGCCCAGCCCAGGGTCTCTGAGCCATCCAGGGACTTCACGGACTCACAGATCACGAGTGAGGCCAGCAATCATTTCTGTAAGCAGGCATGAAGCTTCCATCACACCGCTCAGCCCAGCGGCTTCCCCTCTGCAGCCCCCTCCAGGCTGCAAAGTGCCCCCCCAACTTCCTGCTTCAGCAGCCACACAAGGCCTCATTCTAATCCTCTGATTTTGTCTGCTTAGTGTCTCTGCAGAAAGGGAAGGAGCAGAAAAGTAGCTTTTCTTTTATTTTATTTGCTTTCCTTCCCCCCCCCCCCCTCCTTCCTCCAGATAGCTCCCTGGGGGCAAAGCCTGGAACAGAGCAACAAATATTTACTAATTCCATTAAAGAAGGTTTTTTTTCTCCCCGTTTTTTTTTTCTTGTTTCCTTCCCAAGCGAATATTTGAGGCCCCAAGTTCATGGCAAGCCTCCCCCCCCCCCACAGTCCCTCCCCTCCTCTGCCCTACACACCCAGGACTTATATATAGTTCTCTCAGTACCATTTCTCCATTTTTTTTTCCCTCCTGGAGTTCAAGACAAGTTGAAGGGTCAAAAAGGCAGAGGGTGCTCTAGAAGTTTAGCAGACAGCTTTTGGTCCATGGGAGAGGAGGGAGAGAGAGAGAGAGGGAGAGGAGAGAGAGAGAGAGAGAGAGAGAGAGAGAGAGAGAGAGAGAGAGAGAGAGAGAGAAAGGAGGGAAGCGAGGAGGTTGGAGTCTGGCTCACATTAAGCCTAGAAGTTCCAGCCATTGATTCACCCTGGAATAATAGCTTTAAAAAATTTGCAATCCATGGTTTATTCATGAGGTTGTCTTTTTTCCTCCTCCTCCTCCTCTTCCTCCTCCTCCTCCTTTTGGTTAAATAGTAACGAAAGTTGCAGTTTGGTTCCCCAAGTGGGTAAACTCATCCTTTCTTTTGCCTTGGGTCTCTCAGGAAATGATGGGGAGAAACAGGCAAGTCAGGAGCTCAGAGTATCCTGGGTCCCCAGCACCAGACTCTCTGGAGGTCTCAGGGGAGCAGTCTTCCTGTCCTTCCAGTTTCTGACGGGACCAGGTACTCCTTGGCTGGTGGCTACCACTCTCCATGTCTGTCTCCATCTGCACACGAATTCACTCATGTTCAAGCAAGCTTCTGCTCCTTTTTTCCTTGGATTTAGGGAACACGGATTCTAAGATGATCTTATTATAAGGTGTGTGTATGTGTGTGTGTGTGTGTGTGTGTGTGTACATGTTTATATGTATGTGTATGTCTGTATGTTTGTGTATGTGTGTGTATATCTGTGTTTGTGTAATGTGTATGTATGTGTGTGTATCTGTGTGTATGTGTGTGCATGTATGTGTGTATGCATGTGTGTGTATATGTGTATGTGTGTATGTGTATATATGTGTAAGTGTACATGAGTGTACATATGTGTCTGTGTATGCATGTATATATGTGTGTGTGCATGTACATATGCATCTGTGTGTATGTGTATGTATGTATATATGTGTGTGTGCATGTGTGTGTATATGTCTGTGTCTCTGTGTATGCATGTGTGTATGTGTGTGTGCATGTGTGTATGTGTGTATTTGTGCATGTGTATGTGTGGGTGTTTCTGTGTGGATGAAGGTTGGGACCATGGTATAGGTGTGTGAGTGGTTTATGTGTGGGTGAAAGAAGACCAAGGTGGTAGTGGGAAACTGTGTATGAGGATGTGTTCCTTCTGTGTGGATGATGTGTGGGGTGTGTGGAGTTGCTGTGCAGGTGAAGGAGGACCAAGAAGCGAGGGTGTCCTGCATCTCCTTTATTGGGAGCATCAGGAAGAACCTGCTATTCTTCCTTGAACCTGAGCAGCCATTTCTAGCAGCCCCATGCTTTGGGGTTCCGCAGGAGGTGCTGTTCAAGGATGGGAAAACACATGCCACAGCGCCACAACAAAATGCTTAAAACATAAACCCGTCTCCTCTGACGCCCTGCTTCTCTTTTACAGATGAAGAAATTAGGGCTAAGAGGAAGAAGATCACTGAGGGCTGCCCGAGGTCAGCCAGCATCTGGGCTCCCATCTGTTGAGCTGTGATGCTCAGATTCTTTTCTCCTGGAGCTGTTGTCTGTGCAGGGCCACCAGGAAACGGATGAGTTTTATGGGGATTGGGGTGAGACGGGCTGAGGCTCTGAGATGTTAGCAGTTGACTGAAAGGACCATGCTGATAAGACAGGAGCTTCCTTCACACAACGGTGGATGGATCTGGGGGTTGGGGTGGCAGCAGCCTGTGCCGCCTTCTGCTAGAGAGATGTTGATGTGCTGTTGAGGGAACACAGGGAAATGTAGGAGGCACACAACCTACACATCTGACCTAGTTTCATTCCCAATGCAAGACAGACTATCCTGACAAAAGGCCACTTTTGTGAGGAGCAAGATTTCTGTTTTAGCTTGCGATTCCAGGGGGCTCAAGGTAGCAGGAGCTTAGAACAGCTGGTCCCCCACAGCACTTCCATAGTCAAGAGCAGAGAGGGACAGACTCAGGTGTGTTCACTGAGTTGCTTGTTTGTATTCAGCTTGGGTTTTCCACTCTCACACCATTCTGAATCTCCTGAATAGGGAATGGTGCTGCCCACAGTGGGCAGGATCTTTCCCCCAGCACCTCCCACCCCCACCCACCAAGTCAACCCAGTGTAGACAATACCTCATTGACACTCTTCCTATAGAATTCTAGGTTTGGTCAAGCCAACAAAGCTAATCATTACACCGAAGCACCCATGAATATGCATATGAATGCAGGCACACACACCCCTGCACAGTTGAACATATACACATAGGGAAGGTCTTTCCATTCAGGCAATTGGATAACCCCATTCCAAGCTCAGGTAGTTTTTGTTGACTCTATGCTCACTTGTCTCCTCTGAGTGACACTTCTCTGTCACCTCATTCGGAGATCCTTGCCGAGGGACATCTATCTATCTGGCTTCCTGAAAAGGAAATGAACATAAAAGGGAACCCATCCTGTTGGAAAAAGAAAGGAAGCTTTGTGCAAAGAGAAACTTTCAATAGGTCATTGCTATTCTGCAAGTTTCTAGACAATGGAAAGCCATTGGATGGAGTCTGTTATTTGGCTGTTTCCCAAGCAAACAGCTGTTGTGCCTTGACCTGGAGATCATAGGAGTTGCTGCCTTCTTAGTGGGTTGGCTATGAAGTGTCTCTGCCAGTGGTTCTGTTGCAGTCTAGGTGTCTGGGGAAACTGATGTTGAGTATCAGCCTCTGTTCTCTATGGTTAAAAGCCTAACAGTTTCCCATGCAGTTTCTTAGAATTTAAAAATCACTTAAAGTGATTTTAAGAGCTGAGAGTTCTACATCTGGAACTGCAGGCAACAGGAAGAGACTGATAGCCACTGAGCCTGGCTTGAGCTTCTGAGACCTCAAGACCTACCCCAGTGACACACTTCCCCCAACAAGGCCACACTTCCTAATAGTGCCACTCCCTATGCTCCTATAGGGGCATTTTCATTCAGACTACCATAAACCCCTAAGTCCATTAGTCACAGGCCATAAAGGGTTAGATCAATGGTTTAATTTCTTGATGCCTCAATTTTTCCATCATAGATGGGGCTTTATTAGAGTCAGGCTTCAAATCACACAGTTCACACATTGGTGAGTAGTGACTACTATTTCCACGGTTAGTGGAATTATTATTAGATGCAGCAATGAAGCCCTCCTCTTGCAGCACTTCAGGCTTCTACATGTGCCCATCCCCCAAATGAGCCATTCACTGAATGACCCTTCCCTTCCCTGGCATAAACTGATGCTAGTGGCAGGGATAACGGAACCAAACATTTTGGCCTGCAAGTTTCAGGTGGAGACATTAGTATGTATAGAAACCAAGGCATTTATTACCTTAAACTTTCCTGGAACAGAACAATTTAGAAGCACAGCCTGATATCCAGAATGTTTGAATTGAATGGAGGATAGGATGCCACCCAACTGAGCCTTTTGCTCTCCTCACTGTTTCAGGTCTGCCTTCTGAAGAACAGATACCACGCAGCCCCAGAGATAGGAGATACTGAAGGGTTAAACTCCAATCTACTCTGCAGCTGGCTTCAGCAAGCTTCCTGGGCTCTGACTTTCATTTACAAAACAAACAAACAAGAAGCTCTTTAATAATTCCCAGGCCCCTTGCTTTGTGGCAGAAAAGCCAGGCTTCCAACGATCTTTAATTGCTGGGCTATTGATGATGACTGTTTCCTTTCATGGTGGGTGAAAGCTATATATAGCATTCATCCACTCACCCATCCATCCATCCATCCATCCATCCATCCATCCATCCATCCACTCATCCATTCATCCACCCATCCATCTATCCATCTATACATCCATCCACCCATACATCTATCTACCCATCCATCATCCATATATCATCTATCCACCACCCATCCACACACTCATCCATCCATCTATCCATCCATCCATCCATTAATTCACCCATATATCCTCCCACCTACTCACACATCCATCTATCTATCCATCCATCCATTTATTCACTCACCCACTCACCCATCCATTCATCAATCCATCCATCCTCCCACCCACCCATTCATCCATCCATCCATCCATCCACCCATCCATTCATTCATCTACCCCTCCCCCCTTTTTTTTTAATCCAGTAAGTGCATTCTGGGCACCTTCTCTGTGCCTTCATCAATTGACACAATATCCCAGGTTGTATACTCAGAAATACTAAACCATACTATTTCCAAGCTTCATATGGTTAAAGGAGACTTCTGGAGCTTGAAGAAGTCATTCATCCCCTTCACAAAGTCTCTACCCTCAAGGCATTAATCAGAGGAGAGCCTCTACTTAGTCCTGTCTTTTCCTTGATAGAGTCAGGTTCCTTGGAGTCAACCCTCTTTCTGGGGATGCTGGCTCAACCCCCCATGGGTTGAAAGCTCTACCCCTTATGGATAAAAGGATAAATAGGTGGTTATATCCACTATTAAAAAAATCATCACCTGTTGATTAAATTTGAACCTTTGAATTTTAAGGAGACACAAACATTCAGCCTATACCATCTATGAGAACTTAACCTCCACAAATAGATCTTGACTTTTAGATTTTACTTATTTTTTTATATGAATGGGTGTTTTTCCTGCATGTGTGTATGTTCATGATGTGAATGTCCAGTGCCTGCAGAGGTCAGGAGAAGGCACTGGAGAGTCTTATCAAATCGTGTTCACTGAAAACCCTTGATAATGTCGAAGACTCCTATGCCACTAATCCACTGTTCTGGATTAAATCGCCCCAAACCTAGTTCCCTGTGTGGGTTACTTTGGTATTACTGTGAAAGCAATTCTAACAGAAAGGGACTTCAGGGAAGATTTATTTTAGCTGGTGGTTTCATGAGATTTCAGTCCATCCTGGATGAGAAGCTCAGCTTATGCTGCGGGGATTGTGTAAAAAGTTTCTTCATATCGCTGTGGACCAGGAAGAGGAGAGGGGGTGGGGCTAGAAGCTTCAAAGGCCCACCCCCTTAACGTCTACTTTTACTAGCCAAGCCACACCTCCTTGAGGTTCCACCCCTCAGCTCCAAAAATAACACCACCAGTTGGGAAACAAGCATCCCAAACAAGAGCCAATTGGGGACCATTCAGAGTGAAACCCTAAGACAGCAGCCATTTTGACATGGTTCTGGAGTCTGTGGATGAGGGTTCTCGATTCAGAGAGCAGAGTGGTCTTGTCTTTGTTTCCCAGTGGCCAGATTCCAGGTTGTTAAGACTCTTAAGAAGGTGGAAGGTCTTACGCTCTTGTAATGGTGCCTGGGCCAAGCTGGGAGATGTTTCCCAGAGAGTACACACAGACACTCCTGGTGGCTTGGGCTTCCTAAGAATATGGTGGTCTCACAGTAGCCATAATTCCATTCAAGATTCAAGGCTCTGATGTTCTCACAAGCAAAGCAAAACCTGCCTGGTCCTTTGTGACAAGCCTTGGTCACATGGATCCAACATTGCTTGCTCCCATCACATGATTTTGACTAAAGAAGATAAGAGTTCACCCAGATCCAAGGGAGAAGGATATAGGATCTTCTATTGTTGGGAGTAGGGGTTACAAATATGGCTGTTACCTAAAGAGGACTAAAATTCTATCGTTTGAAAAAAAAATAGGTGAACCTCAAGATCATGTTAAATGAAATAAGCCAGACTTAGCCAAACAGTGCACATTTTCTCTCATGTGGAATGTAGTTTTGTTTGTTTGTTTGTTTGTTTTTAGAAATACAGAATAAGGAGACATGGTTCAGTGTTTGAGAGCACTTGTTCTTATAAGGGACCAGAATGTAGTTCCTAGCAGTCACATGGGAGCCTACAATCACCTGTAACTTCAGTTCTAAGAGATCCATTGTCCTCTTCTGGATTGTGTGGACATATGCATGGAGACCTAAGTTAAAAATATAAATCTTAAAAAAAAAAGTATACGCACACAAACACACACACACTCACACAGACACAGAACAAGGGCTATTCGGGAAGCTGAAAGGGATTAACTAAAGTGGGGGTAAGTAGGGGTTGACTGATCAAAGTATATTATATACACATTCAAGAATGTCATAATGAAACCTGTTACTTTGTATAATTAACACATGCTAATTAAAATATCTACAGTCTTTAAGGCTTTCTTAAGCATTGGCCACAGCTGGCAACAATGGTGACCGATAGCTGTGTCCCAGGCTGGATCCTTCGCAATGTCCCTGTGGTGCAAGAATTCACGTCTTTCCCTGAGACAGCTTTGGGATTCTTCCTACCCTCATGACAGCAAATGTCAGAAACAACCCAAGTCAACTCTCTGATCTCACAGATGATAAAACTTTTCCCCGAGCCTGAAGTCTATGCCTCATCCATATCCCATAATCCTGGACTGGTCAGAAGAACTCCAAAATAGAAAGAAAAAGTTTAAAAATGACTTCGAGGCATTGTCTTACTCATGAAAGCTAGTGTGTGTGTGTGTGTGTGTGTGTGTGTGTGTGTGTGTGTGTGCTTCCCCATATGAAGGCATGTGTATGTCTGGGTTCATGTACATTCCTGGGCATAATATAGGGCCAGAGATCAAAACCAGGCATCTTTCTCAATCCCTGTCCACTTTGTATTATGAGGCTGGGTCTCCTAGTCAACTTGGAGCTCACCAAATTCTGCTAGCCTGGCTGGCCAGCCCCTTAGGGATGTTCCTGACTCCATATCCCCAGAATTGGAGTTACAGGAACACAGCACCAGCCCCACCATTTCACAGGAGGGCTGGGAATTAAACTCAAGTCCCCAGGCTAGAGCCCATCCCCCCAGTCCCAAGTTATTTTTTAATCAAAGATAACTTTGTTATTATTTTCCTTGTATCTCCATGTCCAGAGTTGATACTATTGTAGCAAAGTGGTCCATCACCCCTGTTTCATTAGTAAGCAAAGACCGAATGCCTTCTAGGTAGCCTGGGCTATGCTTTGCTGCCCTGCCACCCATCTCCACCTCTGGACTACATGATGGTGTCCCCAAGGGAGATATCAGAGACTATCATTTTGCTAACAGTTCGTGTTGAGCAGAACAGAAAATGAGGGTCTGAAACCAGGTTGCTCTCTGTGAGCTGGCTACCTCTGTGAGATGCCCCAGGAGTCCCAGAGGCAGGCGGGTCCTGGAAGACAACCAGAGGATCCATATGTGAAGATGGTGGTGTAGGAGAAGGAGTATGGTCTTGCTTTCGACAGGTGGCCCAAGTGAGTGTAGGAGTCAGGGGCTGCTCCCAGAGACCGGCTCAGTTTAAGTAGCCACCCCCTCCCGCCCACACCCCCAGGGGCCCAGGGCTGTGCCCTGCATAAAACATGGAAATATGAGCTTTCCAGTTGTGCATGCTTGTTATACTTCAGGAATTTAAAGTGACCTTAAATATCACAACTGTCCTTTTCATGACCCAAGAAGCCCCCAGGGTCTCTTGAAGTCCTAACCAAGACTTCCCCCGTTCCTGTATAACCACAGCCTGATATCTTTCAGATGATGCTGCCCTGGGCCAGGTATACAGTAGGTGATGAATTAATGTCAAAAGCAAGGCTCCTGACATCTCACTGACTCCACATCATGGAGAATCAGTCTCCACTGCACTTCTTTCTACCTCCTCCCACAGCTATCACAAGATACCCCACACTAAGTAAATTAAAAACAATAGAAGCCTATCTGTCTCATGGCTCTAGAGCCCGGGAAATACCAAACCAAAGGCTGTAACCATTGAGTGTCTTCTTGCAGTGTTAAAATATGGAGTTGCCCTTACCCTGAACGACCATGAAAGCAAGAATGAGGAAGAGAAACAGGGAGAGGAAAAGGAGAGAGCTCGCCCTCGCTAACCCATGCTCACAAAGACCTAATGCATCCAGGAGGGCTCAGTCCTCAGGACCTAGCCATCTCTAAAGGGTCTCTGTGTATATATGTGTGCATGCATATGTACACATGTGTGCACAGGTGTGTTCATGGGTGTCTGTGCATGTGTGTGTATGTGCACATGTGTGCACGGGTGTGTCCATGGGTGTGCCTGTATTTGTGCATGTGTGTGTGTGCACGTGTGCACATGTATGCCCAGTGTGTCATGTGTGTACAACTGTTTGTCTGTGTATGTGTGTTTATATGTGTATATGCATGTGTGTGCATATGGATGTGCCTATGCACATGTGTGTTTGTATGTGTGTGCATGTATGTTAGAAGATAACCTTGGGCATTATCCCTCAGGCCTGGTTTGCCTTTCTTATAAAGCAGGGTGTCTCATTGGCTCTGAATTGGCCTAGAAGCCTAGGTAAGCTGGCCAGGGAGCCTTAGGGACCCTCCTGTCTCTGTGTCCCCAGGACTGGGGTTACAAGCATGTGCCACTATGCTCAGCTTAATAAAACCAAATCAAACCAAAACAAAACAACTAAAAAGCCATGGTTTCTAAGAATTGACCTCAGTGTGTGTACTAGCAAGATGCCCATCAAAAGCTTCATGCAAGCCATCTCCCCACCCAGCATCTTGCTTCTTCATCATCACAATTCAACTGCAGTTGGAGTTGTTGATCAATACTCAAACCACAGTGGCCATCCTGTCTTCTGTCTCTTGGATTCTCCTTCTCTCTTCACCTGCCCATGGCTTCACATCAACCCCAGCATCCTCTCTGTACCCTAATCCCTAAGCCTTGACTAGAGGCCACTTGCTTCTGATCTCTAGCCACGCACAGGCTAGCACATCTTAAACTCAGGCATAGGAAAGTTGCTTCTACTAGGTTGTGACAGTATACCCGAGAGCCTCAAAGCACAAGGCAGAGCCTTTTAAAAAAATTATTATCTGCAGGTAATTCAATTCTGCTCTTCAATGTCCGTATCCCATTAATGGCATCAAACATTTTGAGACAATAATGTCCTTAATTACAAATATTCAGACAGTGCTAGGACCCAAACTGCTGGGAATTGCTCTGTCTCCCTTTCCAAGCAGTCTGGGCTCTCTCTAAGGGATCCTCTGTGGGAGAACTGCACAGGCATGTATTGCTCAGAGGATGGCCACTCTGCGTTGTCTCCCCAGGCTCTGTGCTCATGAGGCGGGCCTTGCCATTGTCTAAGATCTGCCACAGCCTGAGCTGTGGGGTGGTGTTTCTTAACCTACCACCAGGATACATGGGAACATGCATATCCCTTAGATAGAACTTCAGGCTCTGGGGCACAGAACATCCCTCAAATATTGCCTCTAGATTCCTCTGAGCAGGACTGTCTCTGTTACAGTCCCCACCCTGAAGTGTCCCTGGCATGCTTCTGTTTTGAATTCTTGTTTTCCAGTGATTGGCAGAATTTGGGGAGGCTTCAAGGTTTTAATTACATGATACCTGAACGGTGGAAGTAAGACCCCAGGATGAGCCTTTGAGGGTTATATCCTAGCTACCATCTCAGGCCCTGCCTTCTGTTTCCTTGTCTACCAGCAAGTGAGCAACCACCACCATAGAAGGAGCCCCTCTGCCATCCTTACCAGCCATGATGGATTGAAATCCCTTGAAACTGTCATCCCCAAAAATCTTTCACCACTTACTGTTTCTGTAGGGTATTTTGCTTCATAATGATATTCACATCACCAAGAATCTTCACCTCAGGTGACTGGGGACACCACTCAGATGGGTGAGAGTTTACCTTCCCTGGCTCTGAACACCACACACAAGTACAGTGTGTGTGTGTGTGTGTGTGTGTGTGTGTGTGTGTGTGTGTGTGTGTGTTGTGTGAGGAGTTTGGGACCTACATAAAAATCAAGTGCTTTCTCTGGTCTGTAGAGGGAACCACCTCATATCTTGGTGTGGTCACACTATAGGCTTGATTGGATGCCAAAGAGAAGTGTAAAGGAAATGGGGCAGGCATTTCCCCCTCTGTGGCAAGGATTCCTTGCCTTTGCCACAGAGAGGAAATGCTCAGGGAAGAGCCTGAATAGTGATCTCCCGGATGATGCTTTTGGGGCTCAGCGCTCAGCTATACCCATAGATAGAGAGGACATCCTTATCAGAGGAGACACTTAGGTTTGAACATCTGCCCTAAAGCAGAAAAGGTATTAGGCATTCTTAGTAGCCCAGGCTAAGTGTACTGAGTCTCCTCTTAAAGGTACAGTGACCAACATTCAGTTAAACCTCTTGTCCGGACCAGACATTTCCAGGAAGTGAGATGGTAAAGATTTTTATCTTGGTCCCCTAAAATCCCAAGGCCCAGGCCACCTTGGAAGTAGGCCATCCTTCAGAATTAGGAGAGAGTCTTTTGTCTGAGACGATATTGAACCTCAGCCCTTGCAAACCTCCAGTCCTGGGAGGACAGGCCTTGCAAAGGCAGGTTCCAGCTAGGAGCCCACTGGTGCCAAGCCTGCCGTTATGTGGGCCATACCATATGGAGCCTAGAATCCATCCCAGCCTTTGGCAGGCAGCCTGGCCTGGAAATAACCCCAGAAGACTACAGCGCTTTTTTTTTTTTTTTTTTTTTGATCAGAAAAACTGCAGCTGGTTTTCAAAGTCATCGTCGGAATTTTTAATTTTATTTTATTTTGAGACTACCTTCATGCCACCGCCCCCACTTGCCTTTCATCCGGCTCTCTAATTTCCTTGGTGTTCTGGACGCTCGCATAGGTGTGCGGCACGTGTTTGGAGAGATATTGGGAAGTGAGGAGGGGTTAGCACACCTCATTTGGCCAAGCAAGAAACAGGGCCTCAAGAAAGAAAAAAAAAAAGAAAAAAAAAAAAAAAAGAAAGCCCCAGTAAGCACAGTTAAAAACCTCAAGTTGCCTTAAGTACATAAACAGCTGTGTCCTCGTCACAGAGTCTCAAGGTTGCAATCGGGGAGGAGGCAGGAGGACAGAAGCATTCTGAACATTCTGGAAAACAAACCAACCTTGTCCCTAAGGTGCAAACATTCAGGAGTGGGAACCAAGCGGACACCCCTGACAGCTAACTGAGCCTCCGGTCGGCTAGGCTGCTTTGCCTTGGCTCTCGGGTGAGTTCCGGAGGCCTCTGAGAAACTCCATCGTTCATTTTCCAAGCGATTCACCAGATACCTCCTCTTGCTAGAGCCAAATTTCTTAAAAGTCAGCCACATTTGAATTCTCCAAAGTGAAGCCACATTTTAGGTTGGGGCCGAAGCGGGCTTGGAGCAGAGCCACCCTGGGATTTCTTTTCTTTTCTTTTCTTTTCTTTTCTTTTCTTTTCTTTTTTTTTTTTTTTAGAAAACAGTGAATCCATTTTTGAGGTTTAAAGACTCCTAGAATTCGGAGTCTGGGCTCAGCCTGGGAAGGAAACTGGTTTGCATCTGACTGAACCAGCCGGGCCCCCACCCCACCTCCCACCACTTTGGCACAAGCTACAGAGCCATGTGCAGAGAGGGCTAAGCCCGTTCTTGTATGAGAGTTTTACAGCAGAGCAGCAAAGGGTCGGGGCTCCTGCTTACAGCAGGGAAACCTTTAGGTGCCATAATTGGCAGCCAGGGACATGACTCAAGTCAGTAAAACACTTGCATAGCAAGCAGAAGACCCTGAGCTTGATCCCCAGATGCACTGCTCAACAGCTGGGTGTAGTGGCACACGCCTTTAATCCCAGTACTTGGGAAGCAGAGGTCAGTAGTTCTCTTGTCAGTTTGAGGCTAGCCTGGTCCACATAGCAAGTTTCAGGCCAACCAGAGCTATGTAGAGAGACCCTGTCTAACATTCAAACGAAAACCCAGTAGAATGGTATGTGTGTGTACTTATAATCCCTAAGCTGAGGAGGCTGAGACAGGAGGATCCAGTGAGCTCCAGGCCAGTGAGAGACCTTGCTTCAAAACCTACAAGTGGACTTCTCCTGGCGCACGACACCAAAATGGACCCCTGGTCTCCATGGGCATATGAACATGTACCTGGTCACACAAAGAGGTCTCCCAATGTCTGCAGTGTAAATTGTGTCTCTTTACTTTTCTCTTTCCCCCTTCTTACTCTGAGTTTC